>NW_025335661.1:1115860-1191511 GCF_004798865.1 Varanus komodoensis
GTCTGGATCCAATTCTGACTATTTGTTTTAAGGTCTGAGATTCCTGAGATGTAGCTTCACCTAGGCCAAGAACATGGCACATGCAGTCTAGTTTGGGAGATTGGAACTTGACACTCTATCTGAGGATACTGCCTCTTACCTGCAACAAAAACAATGGGAAATCTGAAAATACTGCCCCTTTGTAAGCCCCATCTTGAAGGGATTGCTTAAAGGACAAGAGAGAAATACTGTGCATTTCACAGGTAATAATAAAACATCAGGTTACAAATGCCAAAGATTTTGCAGACTATTCAGTTTGTTTGTTTGCTTGCTTGCTTGCTTATTTATTTGCTGCAATTTTAAACTATCCAATACTTAAATTTTCTGGATGATACAGTACATGAAAAACATAAAATACAAATATTAAAACAAAAAGTAAAACAGCTCCAAATAAAATAAAAATAGCAGCAAAGAATAAAACAATCTCAGCACATAAAAACAAAACAAAACAAGATTCCAGCTGAATATCAGAAAAGCCTTCTGGACCATTAGAGCAATAAGACAATGGAATCAATTTCCTAGGGAGATCATGAGCTTTCCCAGCTGGAGGCATTCAGGAAGCATCTGCACAGCAATCTGCTAGAGATGCATTAACTTGGGAGTCCTGCATTGAGCAGGAAGTTGAACCCAATGGCCTTACTGGCTCTAAGTAGCAAAATAAGATGCTAAAAACCCTAAGAACAGTTCTGAAAATGCCTGGGAGAATGCCTGCTTAAATACTGAAGAACTTTCCATCTCAAGATGTATCTGAATTATTACCCCCTCCCCAGTCCAAGTAAAGCTGCCATCGGACATTGCCAAAACATAAGGGGAAGAGAGGCATTAGCAGCACTGAAGCTCCAACAATTGACTTATTTAATTAAATTCTTATTAAAGAAACATCGAATATACTTGAAATATCAATTTCCGCAGGATTAAGCATAGCATGAGATCCATAGTCCCTTGTGAAACAGATAATAATGAAACACTACATTGGTCGGACAATCTGAGGTATTCCAGTTCATTATTCCTTTCTTGCTTGAGACCCTGTGTATCATGTCTATTTAGTGATAGTAAATATTTATAAGCATAAATTGTAGGCTCATATAGTTTTTCTGCCTCAATCAATAACACAGGTGGTGCTGAAATTGTAAAACAAGCAAGATCAACGTTAAATTTTACCAAATGTTTCTGTTGCATGTATTGTCATGCAACCATAGTTGGCAATTTATATCTAGAGCAGGGGTCTCAAACTCGCGGCCCGCGGGCCAATTGCTGGGACGGGCGAGGCACGGGGGAGGGGCCCTGCGGCCTTCAAAGCGCCGGCAGCGCCCGGGCTGGCCTCCGGATGAGCGGCCCACCACCACCACCGCGGTGGTGGAATACTTGATGCGGCCCAGCCTCACCCAGACTCTACTTCCAGCGGCCCCCAGATAAATTGAGTTTGAGACCCCTGATCTAGAGTATAAAGCAGAGAAGGGCAAAAAAGGTACAAATCAGTCTGTCCATCCAGGTCCACCAAACATACATTTTCTTGCTGATTTTAAAATCCAGATTTCCCCATAATGGTAATTCTTCATGTGAAAATAGGTGAAACTGGAATTGATCTGAAGGTACACTCCAAGGTTTTGTAGTTGCCACAGCTGGAGAGGGTGGAGTATCTGTTTTGGTATGGCAAGAGTACACACAATCCACCTGGGAAGAGGATTGCAAAAAGGAAGATTCTAGAATGGACTAGTGAGAGGAATTTAAGTGGAAAGGACCAGAATTAAGTACAAGTCAACAGATAGGCCCAGTGATAAAAAAAGGTCAGAGGTCAAACGCACACTTTTTATTCTGAAGTTGTATCATTTTCAAGGATATTCATAGTGGAGTAGAGCCTCTTAAAATTTTATGAAACACCAATAAACTTTTGAAGATAATTGCTGGCTAGAAATAAAGATATAAAGGAATACCACACCAAGCATAAATAATTCACAGTATTACATTAGTTTTCAGTATATTTACCCTATCCCATAGACTTAACTTTATAGATACCTATCTGTTAATGTCCCTTGGGATCTCATTAATCAACTTATTTAAATTAATCATTTGTGGTATGTCTCTTGGGATAAGAACTCCCAGATAAGTAATAAATTCAGCAGTGCTAAATTGCCAATTAGGTAACAGAGTATGAGGTATATCATCTTCAGTATGAGTTCTGACTTTGGACAGTTAATCGAATAACCAAATAAGTATACAAAATCATTAGTCATTTGCATTAGTGCTGAAACTGATGACTGGAGTTCCAAAATAAACAGCAGTGGTAAATTTCCCTTTCCCATACTTCTTTTGGAAACCTTTCTGCTTTACATTTTTGAATTGGGGTTTTTTCATAGAATGATAGAATACTAGAGTTGAAAGTGGCCAGAAGGCCATTGGGTCTCACCTCCTGCTCAGTGCAGGATCCTGCGTCAAACCATTCCACCTTTTAATGAGGTTTATTTCCCATTCCTGGTGCTTGTGTTCCCAGTTTATCTCCTCCTGTGAAGGCAAATGTTGGGTTGCTGTTTCCCCACCACATACATGTATACATTGCGAGGATACTTCTCTTGCTCATTATGTGGGGACAGAATGTTGTACTTTTAGATTAGTGTCCAATTTTGACCACTAGTGGTCCCAAGCATTTCATTAAATGCAAAGGCAGCATTCCTTTTCCAAATTGGAAGGCATACTGAATATTATTGGATTAAGCAAAAGTTCAGCAATAAAGACAAAACACATTTATACCATGTTGTGGGCATCGATCATATTGTTGGTATATATGGTAAGCCATCAAAAAAAGCTTTCAACTGAAACAGTGTTCCCAATTTATTGAGCAGCAGTTGTTTAAAAGTTACAATTTTCAATACAAATACCTCTGAAAACTGCAGTATGTGGTTGTGTGGGCGAGCAGATACCAGACTAGGGATTGGGAATGCAGCTGTGTGCAAGGTTTACAATGCAATGCAGGACAAGCTGCCCTTGAGCAGAGAATGCTTTCCCTCCTGGTCGCAGCTGCGGCCAGTCTGGAACAGCAGAGAACTTTATAAAACTCCTATATTATATCTAGTTATACCTTTAAAAAGAAATGATATAACCTTGGCCATGAAACAGAGTTTGTAAACTAAGGCTTACCATCCAGGGGATTCTTGTACATCTATAGCACAATTCTGGGCATAAACAAAACAGTAAGTGAATATGATTCTGAGTGTGTCTTTTGTCTTTATTTTAACAATATGAAATTTCAGTTCCATCCCACCTTATGATATGGAGTATATAGTAAGATAGCAAAAAGGATAGGGTTTCAGGGCTATTTTAGTAGAACATTCATACAATATTACAAGGTAAAATATTTCTCTGAAGATGAAAGCTAAGGCAGGATTTCTATTCTCCAGCACTGTAAAAAGCTCCATAAGAGAACCTTTTCTAAAAATTGGTCCCATTTATAGACTCAGAATAGTTAGAACAGGCTTTTTTTCTTCCCCTCCATTTCTCTCTTCCATTTCATGCATGCTTATAGAGTTAAGTTTTGAAAAGCTTGAATAAGGTTGTGACTGAAAATAGTTACGGTGGGAAATCATGGCTTTGAAATTAACAGACAGAAAATATGAATAGGCTCAGTGTGGAAGTCCTGGTGAGTTTGGTGTGACTTTCTTCCAGTTAAGTAGGCATAAGATTTCAGCCCAAGGTCAACTCTGGGATGGGAAGAATGGAGGAAAGGGAAAGAGAGAATTTGCTATGGTGGCTATATGGTTATTAAATTGGTAAAATATGCGCAACATTAAATACAGCTGAGCAACATATAGAAAGCATTTCTAGATTTTTTGTTCAATACAGACAGTCCATGAGTTATGAACATCTGAGTTATGAACAACTAGTATTTATGAGCAAACGGCCATAAAGCCTATTAATTTTTTTTAAAGTACTGGAGAAAATTATCATCACCATAGAGAGACAGGAAGGGGAGAGAAGGAAGGCCTCCAAAGCATCACCATAAAGAGAGAGGAAGTGAAAAGGTAGAGAGGGAGGCCTCTAAAGCGGGCCTTCCTGCCCCACCCATCTGGAGAGGGGAAATTGGCATTTCTGTGCTGCAAAGAGGAGGCATTGGTTTAGTTTGGGCAGTGAGGCTAGAGATATTTGCAGTTTTTCCACTTTCATGAGGGTCTGGCACCCCTAACTCCCATGAATGTGGAGGGTTGACTATACATGATCTACCTTGCATACAAATTCAGCTTCCAGACAAATTTCCATTTTCTCAGGAATGGAACTCGTTCATAACCTGAGGACTGTCTGTAATTAAGTTGTGTATTTGCCAATTAAATTTGATAATTGACTCTTGGGTAAATTAACTAGAATAATCTCATTGAAGAGGCCATAATGTTGTTCCAATATATACTTAACTTTATATCTCTTTTCTCATAAACAATTGCTTGTCATTGTGGTAGGACTCTGTTTACCATAATTTACAGTGCAATTCTACACACAGAAACTTAGAAATAACTGAAGTTGAGTTCAGTGAGGGGATTTCTCTGGTAAGTTTCTACAAGATTGCAGTCTTGGTTTAGTATTGGTTGCAGCTATTGAGGTCACAGTAGCAAATGCAGTCTGAACTATATTTATAGTGTCTGTTTGACCAGCTCAAAAACATCGATCTGCCATGTAAAATTTATTTTAGATTGAAATTTTGTTTAGAACTTTGGCCTGAATTGCCTTTTTTAGTTTTGTAATTGAATTTCTCTTGACGCTATTTTCTCTTTGTTCCTTTGCGCAACTTTCTGTGGTGCAAAAAGTTATCAGCTGCACATTCATAAAAATAGCTTGGTACAGTCATAAGTTTGCTTCTTTCCCCACCTCCAGCCAACTCTGGGGCACTCTCTCAAGGTACTTGTGTAGAAAAACCACTCTCCCCTTTCATATTACATTAACTAGATGTAAAATCAATCTTTTAATCTACTGAACAGGTTTTGTATTGATCAGGATCCAGAGACCCACAGTAGAGGTACTTTGTTTGAATGACAGCCCTCCTGTACAAGTCCACCAACTGATAGTAGAAATATACTCCCACATGCACAGATAATAAAGTACTAGAAGGGCCAGGTGACCCCAGGTGGTTTTGTCCCCAATGCTGGAGCTTCTTTTCCGAACAGACATTTTGCTTTGTCATCCCACTTCTTCAGATATCAATCACCACCGCCAACATGAGAAAAATGCCTTCCTCCATAGTTAAGTGCTGCTACATCAACTGCCAAAACAGTAGGAGTGAGCAAATAGTAGACTGAAATCTACTGGTAGGTTCCTGCTGACTTACAGTGAGCAGGCAAAGATTTCAGAGTCCCAGTTGTTTAACAAAAATAAGAAAGACCTTCCCATGCCTTCAATTTAGTTGCTGAAATGAAGAAAGCCAGTATGGGGGCCGGGGGATAAGTAGGAGTGAATTTTTGTGAAGGACTGTGAACTTGATTCATTTCTGCTACTCAAAACAAATTAATAGGCTCAAAATCTTTTGCACCAGGCTCATCTCAAGGTGCTAGTTAAAAAAAACAACAAACAACAACAACAAAAAAGTGGATCCCATAAGCATAAAATGTAGTTTGTGTACTCAGTCACCACGTGCAGAACCTTGTATGTGTGATTCTGAGTGCTGTTTCCCCCATTCTTTTCAGAAGAGGGAGCCAATCTGTTAGTGCAGATAGAATTCATAGGCTACCTCCTTTGAAGTGCATCAGCAAGTTTCTTATAGCTGGCAAAGATCTAAATATAGGAGTACTCATGTCTTCTGTTAGTTTAAGAATACGTTTGTAATGTTAAATTTTATGTCTCATATGTTGTACATTTCACATCTTTAATATCTGTTATGTCATTCCAAACTGAATCATTTAATTGGTATGTGTGCACAGGCAAATGCTCAATTCAACATCAACTTCAGTATTTCAGAATAAGAAATCTCCACATACCTCTTCTTGTGCATATTTTCTTTTAGTATTTTATTTATTCATGAAATACTAGGTCCCTTTGTTTTTAATCTGAATTAGGAAAACATGCTTTCCCTTTATTGCCCTACTTTTATTTTACTATTCCCTTTCAGAATGCGGGCGATGTCATTCATCTTCTTTTACAGCACAATGCAAATCCAAATGTCCTGTGGAGTGGTCATTCCCCTCTTTCTCTGGCTGTTGCTACTGGAAATGACCAGGTATGTGTTATAGCTCCACACTGTAAGTATTCTGAGAAAATAATGGAAAACATTGTTTCAGATATAATTTTGATACTGAAAACTCAGATGACCAATTCTAATGTTTGTTTAAACATTGGCCAGTCACAAGTTCTTCATACAGTGATGTCAACATGTAGATAATTTTAATAAAGATTCCCTGAAGTCCAAAAAATAAGCAAGCTAGCCTTGTACAAAGATATAGGCCTGACCATAGGCAGAGGAGAGGAGAATGCCTTTGTGGGGGCCTGAGGCTTTCATAGCAGGGCAGGGAGACTTTCCCCATGCCTTCCTCTTCTCATGCTGGACAAAGCAACATTAGAGTGTAGCTGAGCTTAGAATGCTGCCATTTTGATGGAGCAATGGTGTGGGGGGGTGGTACACCAATGTCACCCCTTTGCTCTTGTACCAGTGACAGTGGAAGACTCATATTCTGCTGCCAAAGAGAGGGAACTGATCCTTCCTTATCTACCAACTTAGACCTGGTGGTGGGTTATGTTTACACCAGGAGGGAGAGCATAACTTCTGTGAGTAGCTGTTTCAATTGAACCTTTGCTTTAGACCAGCGGTGTCCAACCTTTTTGCTTCTCTGGGCTGCACTGGAAGAAGAAAAATAGTCTTGGGCTGCATGCTAAATGTACAAGCGCTAAGGAACGCTGGTGAGCCAAGAAAAGTTTGTGCAGAATTTTCATGATATCTGCCACCACCATGCATACAAATAGCAAGAGCAAATGTGCATTTATTTTATGGGGTGTTGCAGTATCACATTGCTGTTGGCAGAGTTCATGCTCGAGAACCATGTGGTCAAGTCACCCAAAAATTGCAAAAGGATCTCAGTGTTTGAAGTTTATGATTTTACATCGGGCTGCATCTGTAGCCCTCCTGGGTCCTGCGCAGCCTGTGGACCGTGGGTTGGACACCCCTGCTTTAGACCATATTGTGCTTTAAAAATATTTATAATAATATTTTCAATATATTTTCTTTTGCTGTATTTACTCAGGCAGTGCTTGAGCTTTTGGCTGCTGGAGCTGACCCAAATATGCCATTAAGCCAAGATATTGGGAGTGCGCTGTGTGCTGTAACTAACCCTGCATATGAACACAATAGGACATTAGAAAATAAGATGGCTCTGGTAAGGAAAACTTGAAGCCTTCCAGTGCTGACTTTCCAAACAGAGAGACATGCAGTTGTGGAAACCGCAAGAGAAAAATGGGGTTACACAGGTCAAAACATGGAGAGACCTGCAGTGGTGTGGAGACATGAAAGTGCTGTGAGATGAAGAGAGAAAAGATGAAGTTAACTAAGAAAGGGGACTGCAGAGGCCTGTAAGGGAACTAAAAACAGAGAAGCTGTGACTGCAGACCTTTAATGAAGTACTCAGGGCACAGAGAGATTAGAACCAACTGTTCAGTTGTTATATATAAAGTAGTGAAAAGTTGTAAAAATGCACAAAACTGACAAAATTATTATTTGACAACTTAATATTTTCAAACTTAAATGCCTTATATCTAATATAACATTCAGATAATTTGTACAAACAGAAAACAGTCATATCTTTGAATATACAACAACTTTATATCTTTAAATTAAGGGGATTGTTTAATTCAGTAAAAACCAAACTAACAAAATTTTAATGAGTCCATTTCAACCACAGGTCTTCATCAGTGGTCTAATATGGGGAAAAGAAAAAAAGAAAGAAAAATGCATCCATTCAGGTTTCCCACACAAATCTGCATTATGAAGATTCCAGAATCTACATCTCCAAATATAACTAAATACTTAGTTTAAAAGTACTATCAAACTTGCTAAAAATGAGTTTTAGAAATGGGCAGTTGTGTAATATGTTAATAAACTTAACTAGTTTAGGTTCATGCTCATGTACATTGCCAGATCTAAAAGTATAAAAATGCATATGAATTTGCAAACAATGTCAGAATGATAAGAGCTTTATGGACCACTGAGGAGTTATACCTCTGAATAAAGCAAGTAATGCGGTAGTCCTAAAAACATATTCGTAAAGTTTTTCTAGAAAATAAGTTAAAATGTACTAAATGTTAGCTAAACAAAAACTGCATACTCACATACACCCAGTACACCTTCTTTTCCAGAAATCTGTCTTGCCTGTTGATCAAAATGGAAAAATCTAGGATACCTTTTGTACCCTTGACTCCACTTGATTTCCCAGTTGATTGGTTGGTTCTTTGTTGTTAGGTGGGGATATGTTTCCTTTTTGGTGGTATAGAGAGGGTACGGTATGCATACTAAGCCACAGAAAGAGAGAGAAAATGTCAAGGGGTGGGTTGAAACAAAAGTGCTTGTGTTGGAATTGTGGCACAAATGCTTTTATTTGGTCAGTGTGGTGATGCAGCCAAATAAAGGAAGGAAATTAATTAAATAAATGGAATGAAAACAAAACAAAACTTTTAAAAATAAAATGTGGATGCCTAAGAGATTTGAATTGTATACCCTTGCCCTACAGGAAAATGGAGTGATCCATTTTTTGAGCAGTCCAGCCACTGTATATAATTTGGTTTTAAAGAAATACTTCAGTATTAGGAGCATAGTCCTTAATTTAGCTTCTATGTTGAAGTTTCTTACTGATTTAGACTGTGTGAATTATGGAAAAGTGGTCACATGAGACTTGATGTTTGCATTTATTTGGGTTTTTTCCCTCGTGTCTTCCCAGATCAATACTCTAATAGCAGGAGGAGCAGACATGTTGATGCCAATTACTATTGGGGATGGGACTAAAAATGCAGTGGGAACAGTAGTAGACTATGCATATTTCAAGTACTATCAGGTATCTTCATTTCCTAGAATGTCAAAAGCATACTAAAATGTTGTGAGCCTTGTTTCTCACTTGTCTTACTTTTCTTTTCAACTTTTTCTTGCTTTACCTATTTTTCTTTGAGCTTAAATTCATCTTTCTATTGATGTACAACTTCCAGAAAGGTTTAGAGATAACAAAAGATGTCCTTTGGAGAAAAATGAATTTATTACTTCATATTAAGAGAGCTGTTACATTATGTTCTTACAAGAAACAATCACCCTACAAGGTAGAGTTTAGATGGTTAAAACCAGCTCTTAAAGACAAAACTAAATATGAAATACTTGCACATTTTTAAAAGAAGCAAGGAGCTGCAGCTGCGCATGTGTGGGGTGTATTGATCATAACTGGAATCACAGCAAGGGGTGATTTAATTCCTCTCTTCTCTACAATAGTCCTGGCAGAAATCACTTTTGAAGCTGCTCTTTTCATGTTAATGGGATTGGTTGTAAGGAAAATAGTGAATAAAGCTCAAGATGTTTTCTTTAAAAATGCAAGAAAAATGCAAGAAAGCAGCTCTTGTGTTGTTGTCGTGATTGAGATATATATATGTTCAGTTGCAAAGTCATGCCTGACCCATCACAACCCCATGGACAACATTCCTCCAGGCTCTCCTGTGCTCCACCATTCCCCAGAGTACCCTCAGTCCCACACCAACCACCCCAGTGACCCCCATCTAGCTACCTCAATCTCTGCTGTCCCCTCCTCCTTTTGACTTCAATCATTTCCAGCATCAGGGTCTTCTCCAGTGAGTCCTTCCTTCTCATTCGGTGGCCAAAGTATTCGGGTTTCATTTTCAGTATCTGGCCTTCTAAAGAGCAGTCAGTGTTGATTTCCTTTAAAATTGACTGATTTGATTTCTTTGCAGTCCAAGGGACTCTCAGGAGCTTTCTCCAGCACCACAGTTCAAAGGCATCAATTCTTTAGTGCTCAGTTTTCCTAACTCTTACAGCCATACATTAAAACTGGAAAAACCATAGGTTTAACTCTATGAACTTTTGTTGGCAAGGTGATGTCTCTGCTTTTCAGTATGCTGTCTAGATTTGCCATAGCTTTCCTCCCAAGGAGCAAGTGTCTTTTGATTTCTTGGCTGCAGTCACTGTCTGTGGTGATCTTGGAGCCCAGGAAAATAAAATCTTTCATTACCTCAAATTCTTCCCCATGTATTTGTCAAGGAGGTATAGTGTATGATATTGTCAAGATATTGAAACCCAAAAGTGGGAGGGGTAGGGCAATTTGGTTAATGTCCACTAAGAAAGATATTTGAGGACATGCTGGTGTCTGTGTACAATGAAAGTTAAACATGACAATCATTATTTGTCACAGAGGCACAGAAACAACCAGGAGCCTGTGTAAACAACAAGGTGTTTAACTAATGTTTAGAAATATTCTCTGTGCTAGCTAATTGCATATAAGAAAGAAGATAGTTGTGATGATACACGCCTGTGTACTTAAGCGTGGCATCATACAGAGTTTTTGCATTGCAGGATAAGAGAATATCACGAACTCCATTCCATGCTCTGTCCCCAACTGAGCGGGATACCTTTAGTAATCGTAAAAAGTTGTTGGAATTTCTCAGTGAACAACTTCGTGAGTGTGTCATCTTGAAAGAAAAACAGTGGAACAAAGAGGAACTTAGAAAACTCAAATTAGGTAAGGTCAAAGTTAAATCTTGAAAATATAGACATATTTTAATATAGTGTATATATCCAGTGATAAAATACATGGTAAACTGAAATATGAAGTGTAACAATATTGCACTGTGTGCTTCCCTCCCTCCAGTCTGCTGCCATTTGCAGGTCAGGAGACAGTTCACCACCTATTTTAGATCACATTATGGATGGAAAGGGGCTGCTACTTTTGGTGATGGCTATATAATTTTCCTAGCATCTAGTTTCAACATCTAGATGTTTGGCTGATTTTATCCCATTATTTCTATTCATCCTGCAAAACAAAACAAAATTAATGTCCCAAAAAATATGGGGTAATTTTTTTACCCCAGACAGAAATGCCTCAGACAAAGCAAATGCTTCATATGAAAAGGCCTTTGTTTGACTTAATGTTTCCCCAAGGAGGCTCGAATCACGCCAAGAATGGATTTCAGGTTTCGGCTAGTATGGATTATTTAAGATTCCCTGCATCAATGCTCAACAGTAATATATGTGTAACAGTGTTTGGCCTATTGACCTTCAAGCTATATAACAACTGTTTGACCTACAAACTTCAAATCAACACAAAAAAGCTTTCCTTCAATGGATTTTATTGCAGTTTGCAGAAGGTGTTAGTTCAGAAGAGCTAACTTGGCCTTCAGAAGAGATCAAGATGACCTGTACTTTGCATGTTTATGCTTTTTCTTGGGAGGGAAGAGTACCCCACATACCTATTCTTATGCAAATTTGGGAATGTTTGGTACCCCAGGCATGCTTTTGGCTTATGGAAAGAAAGCTGTAAAGAGCAGGATGCTCTTTAGGACATTCAGGACATTATTCAGGACATTATTTACTACCCTGATTTTAACAAAGTCCTAAAGATTATAGGTTCACCTGTGTGAAAATTGCACAACAGAATGTGAGCTTGGGGGATCCCAGTTGCCTAATGTACAGGATGAAAAGGAATAGGTAATTTTGCTAACATTTGTAAAAGAAGCAAATAAGCATCTGATAAGCATAAGAAGCTCACACTGAATTCAGAGATATATGAAATGCCAAAATTGGTCCTGAAGTGTACATAGTCTGGCATTATGTGAAAAGTCTTTCATTTTCATGTTTGTATTTTTGTTGTCATGCAGCAGCTAGAAGAAAATCTATAGTTGCAACTGGGGGAGTATCAGAAATGGATACATCAAGGTAAGAATATGAGTTTCATTATAACTTAATTCATATTGTGTTTGGGTAGTGGGGACAAGTCTTGTCATATCCCCACACCCCAGACTTTTTTAAAACTCTGGGCAGATTAATTGGAAGTATGTGAATTTGCAGTACCACTTATCTAAGAAGAGAGTTTTTAAATTAGTTTAGAAATTTAAAAAAAATTATCAATAACAAGAGAAACCATGCAGTAAAAATAAGAATTGTTCACTTTTCTGTGTGCATTCAAATTACCTTTTCTTACATTGACAAGTTGGACTTTCCCCCCTTTTAATTAACCACATTTTTGCTTGTTAATTCTCACATGTAAACAGGCATCTGTTTCCCTGACAGTATTTTTCTTTTTTATGGTGTTTCTTCCTTTCAGACTGCTTTTCTTCAAATATTGCTTTCAGTGTGGTCGATCAGTTGGTATGAACCTTTCACCTTGCACACGCTGTTATGAGATCTTTACCTGTAGTAAGTCTTGTAAAATGAAGGCTTGGAATGAACGCCACAAGCGAGAGTGTTTTCATGCAGGTAGGTAGGTTTGTTTGGTGGTGTATACAGTATGGTGTGCAACTAATACAGAATACAAAAATCTTGCTTAGCCAACTGGGCTTTTCCTAGTAGAACCACCAAGGTTAGTTACGCACAGGGCATTGCAGGTGCTGCTTCAAATTTAGGGTCAATATTCAGTTTATTAACAATGGGTCAAATATAAGAAGCTTGTTAGCATTGCAGGTTCAGTAAGATCTTACAAACAGTGTATAAAAATTACTAGTGTCCCAGTGGACTTATACAGATTTACATATGGACGTTTTTTGAAACTATAAGAAAGCCTTTATTAATTATGTGTGTCTTCAAGTTTTATAACCTGTACAATTCAATAATAGCAAATAATATACAAGCTGAATTAGAAAGAATATGTTCAGTGGTTCACTATATAATCTGCATTGCACATTTGCAGTATGTGTTATCTCAGTGCATTTCCAGAGTCTCATGAGATTGTATGAGACTGTATACATTCACTTTGCTGTGGAAACTTCAGGAAATCAGTTCTGTGGCCCACCTTTGCTTTGTCATATGTTTGCTTCTGGAAAGGAAGACTAGTCTATGTGAATAAGTATAACCTGAAGTAGCACAAAAAATTTGTTATCTCATTTTATTCAACTAATTTCTTTTCTGCAACATTCAGCTAGATTATTTATGCTTAGCAAGACAGATGAAAACTTTGCCTGGAAACAGTGGACATATAATTTGTGAGACAATGGATTCAGTACAGAGCTCAGTAAGGGTAAAAATTGTATGTCTTCTGTGCAAGGAGGGCCTCCGTGTTTCCACAACTGTCAGAATGTATAACCCACAGATACCTTGTGTTTTGTATAACAATTAAATGCAGTGTTTTTTTATGTGTCTCAGTTGGAGTGCTGTATTGCCATGTATGGTGTACCATTACACCATAGGGCTTCTCAGCACTCCTTTGCAAATGTGAACATGTAGTTTGCTGGTTGTGCTGCTTGTTGTAGAATGCAGCTTGCTGTTTGCAGTGTGGGAGATCAGTTGGGGTTGGAGTGGGGATGCATGGTTAATTGGATCTTCCATTCCAGGATACCTCTGAGGGTCCTTGAAGTAGGGAAGTAATTAGGTTTGGGGTAATTGTTTTTCCTTTGAGCTGCACTGATACTTCAAATGGGTCAGTGCTCTTAAAAAGTATTCTTGATTGCATCTTTGATGGAAGTTGAGGGATGCACACTATACCATGTACATCCTCTGGTTCCAATTCTTTCCCTTCTTTTTCAGGGCAGTTCCTCTCCCCTGCTTTTTCTAGCTAACTTTCAATTGACCTGATGAGACTGTTTTTCTTCCTTAATTTTATAATTTGAAAACATGTCATGCTGTGCTGTCTTGTGTGGCTTTCAGCTTTTCGGACAGATTAAGCCTAAACTTATTTTGCATTTCTTTATAAAACCAGATAATTTATTTGGAAACTCACATTCATCTCTGTTAAAACAGTGGACCAAGGGATCTAGAATTTAGCACAATGACACCCATCCAGATTACATGAAGCAAATTTTCCTGAAGTTTATTTATTTGGATAACTTTAGTTTGGTTGAATATGAAGGTTTTTTTCCTTCTTCAGACTATGGTCTTTTAGAAATCAAAGTTAGAATTCCTAGTAGATTGAGAAGAACTGAATTTTGGGACTTCTGCCATACAAAGGTATTGCATGGGTTTGCAGGGGAGTGGATGGATGGATAATATGAAAAGTGCCATTTATTTGGGTGGTCAGTGTAACATACAAAAGGCAAAATTAGTGTGCAGTCAGTATAGGCAGCTGGGTTTATTTATAGAGCTTGAACTCCTGAAGCACCTGGACTTGAAAGTCAACTAGAGAACTGGGAGATAATGACCCTTAAAGAGAAGGAAACCAAGCCTGAGGGCCTTGGAAGAAGATCTATGCTACCTTAAAGGGACTGCATATATGAAGATTGCCATTTTTATACAAGAATATGATATGGTGCTGTTCAATGCTTTTGGAATTTAATCAGGCAGCTTAAAAGCTGTGCTTGTGTAATGAAAAAATACAATTACATTATTGAAGAATATTGAATATGCAGAAAAGAGAGACTGCCCATGGAGAACCTGATACAGAAATCTGACCATTGGAATGGAGCAATCATAACGAAGACTTTCCAAAGCTTTCAGACACTGAAGTAGGGAAGTATTAATTTGAAAATAGGTATTGCAAATCAAAGACACAAGAAGAGGCTGTCATCATTTTATCTGCAGAAGATGTGTGCCATGAACAGTATAAAGAAAAGCTCCCATAGAGTATACAGAAAGGCCCATCTAATACTGCTTTGTTAATGGGAGATTATGAACATAGGAAGTAATCTTATACTGAGTCATACCATTGGACAACCTAGTCCAGTATTATCAACCCTGAGTGGCGGTAGCTGATGGGTTTCTGGCAGTTTTTCTGTCCTTTCTGAAGATGCTGTGGACTAAACCCAGAACTTCCTTCATGGAAAGCATATGCTCAACTACTGAACCACAGGCCCTTCTCATAGGTTGAAGTTAAATTTGCCAGATTGTTGTGTGATCTTTGCCCACAGTGAGCTATGTGTCGCCCAGGAACCAAAATACACAACCCATCCATAATCTGCTCCATGGACACATTCACTGCAGTCACCCTTGGCTTTCAGTGCGTATGCTGAGAACATAGGAAGACATTTACTTTTCTGGAAGAAACACTCCCTTCTATGTTACTAGTCTTCCCGTTTGGATACAGAATGGATACTGAGAGTAACGAAATCATTAATCTGAATTTCTGTGGTTAAACTGAGAGTTATATCTGGTTCTACAAACTTCCTGTTGTTCACTGGACCACACTGGATGATTTAATATTTCCATGATACTGAACAAATCACTGGATGGGCAGGACTTACAGAGAGATTGTCCAATGGTTCTACCAAAGAACAGTAAAGGCAAAGATCTCATAATGAGAATACCAAAAAGGATGAAATGGGATGTGGCAAAAGTGAAGATGAATAGAAAACTGTAGCGTTTCCAGTCCACTGATGTAGTAATCTGAAGCTACAACATATGAACACTGGTGAACAGTGATAGCTGTACCACTAATGTGTAGAGCTTGAAGTACAGGAGTAGATTCCTCAATTTTATGTGAGTCATTGTGATGAAGTGCAGAACTGGGACTCAGGTGGTCTGGGTTCTAGTCCCCACTCAGCCATGGAGCTCACTTAAGACTTTGGGCCAGTCACTGATTCTCAGCCCAACCTACTTTACAGGGTTGTTGCTTTGAGGATAGAGAGGAGGATGAGAATTATGTGAGCTGCCTTGAGTTCCTTGAATGGAAAGAAGGTGGAGTATAAATACAATAAATAAATAGTAAAATTTCTCCCCAAGAGGACATTTTTGTAAAGACACACACTGAAAATTTAAAATCAAGTAATGCTCATTTGTTGTGCTATGTATGTTCAAATTACTGTATACTGTAATGTAAGAATGTATGTAAGAGGGTTCTTCCATTCATAATGTTTTGCTGTTGAACATTCTGAAATGTCTTTGCAACTTATTTTCTTGCTGCAAAAGATGCTTCATCTACAGTTGCATCTGAGGAAGTACAACTGCCACCTATTTTGGACAGTAAGTAAATCATTACACTGACCTCTTTGATTAAGGAATTGCCACATTTAAAAAAAATCTGAAAAAATAGCAATGTGCTACAAAGTTGCAATCTGGCAAGGACACTTGTCAACTGAGACAAGGTGTGTACACCAAATTACAACTTTTAGCCTGTTATTTTTTTCAAGTGTGGGATGGGACTTTGTAAATGTCCAGCCAGGGTTAGCAGTAACTGGCTTGCTGCAACTCGGGGGGCATCTCAGTGCTCCTGCAGTGTCCCCTGGGTTACTGCAGGAGGACTGGTGGGGTGGGAGGGAGAAGAGGAATGAAGAGGTACACAACCCCTGCTGTGTGTGATTGCAGTTTGAATCCTAGAGCGTGGGTAATCCAAGAGGTTAACCCAGACCTGTCTTCTGAGATCAGGAAGGCACCATTTTCTTGTTTTTGGCATCTTTTGGAGCCATCTGTATTTCAAGGTGCCTTCTCTGCTTGACCAGCCATGTTTTTATTCCTAGTCTGTTTTTAAAACTTTTAATATGTCATTTTATTTTTTGTACATTGTAATATGGTGACTTTATTCTTTTTATCTTTTGTTGTTCCTTGCTGTGAAATATATTTAAATGTGGAGTAATATATACAAGTTACTAAATAAATGTTATTAATAAATAAATAAAAATTGCATACTCATTGTTTTCATACCTCTTTTGTAGCCATTGTTCCCTTAATATGCTTTTGCTTCAGCTCTGTTTTTTATTTGCAGTGGCCCAATTAGCTCTTCTGGTCAGGGATAATAAGAAGCCTTAATGCTGTTACATCGCTAGTCAAATTTGGTTACATGCTGCCATTGTGATGGCAAACAAAACTAATTTAGTTGTGCTTTCTAGAGTAGCTTCATTGGTAATCTCAGAAAGATGCAGACAAATTCAGGACATTGCCTCCTGAATAAGCAGACACTTTTATTCATGTTTTACCAGTCCCCAAAAGAATTCCAAAAGATGAGCTCCTTTTGTTAATGATAAAAATGTTTGTGAAAGTTGCACTTCCTTTGGCTTCTCTCTAATTTCTACTGCTCTTGCCTTGTGGAGACTGAGTACAGGAAAAATATGGTCAAATAATTGACGATTAATCAAGAAGGCAACATAGCCATGTAATGTAAGAGTTGATTACTGCTGAACTTACCCCAGGCTAGAAAAGGCACCCTAAGCATCTGCTACCCCTTCCCTCAACCTGATTTTGGAAGTGCCTTGAAGGAATGGGACAGAGACAGGAGAGAAAAGCCTCCAGGGACTTTGGTTCTTTTCCATTGTCCTTTCCTCTTTTCTTTTATCCTGACCAATTTAATTTCTCTGGAAGAGGGAGGAAGAGCCAGAAGATGTGTGAGTATATCCATGTCTACAATAATTTTTAGCACCTTCATGCCAACATGGGCAGGAGAGATGCTGATTGGAAGTGGAGAGGAATACACTGGATTTTGAGAGCCTGAACTCTTTCACTAATGAATAAGGAGGCAACAGTAAGGATGGTGGGACAAAGCTGGCAAGAAGCCAAGTTCATCCATTCAACTTAATCTTTTATGGTCAATTTTTAAAGGGCTATGATGGGCAAGAGGGCTAAAGAGCAGTATGTTACAGCAAGAGGCAGGTCGGAGTAATTTTTAAAATCATGTCGAGCACTGCAAATTCCATTTGTTTCCATTCGCTAATTCAGAACATTCTTGTATAGAATTGTCATATAATAATTATAGTATTCTACTTAGCAAAATGCTAATTATGTGTGTGTATATTTTACAGTGCGACTACGTAGGACTAATCGGGCAAAAGGCAAAGTAAGTCCTCAATCAAGAAAGCCAAAGGAGGAAAGCAAAGATATAGCAGCAAGATTTAAAAAGAAGGATGAGAAAAAGCCATGGAAAGGTGATGCATCACGAGGAAGGAGTCCTGAGAAGAGCAGCAGTCATGCAGATCTTCCTTACACTGGGAACTATAGTTATATTTAAATGCTGTTACTTTGGCCTGATACTGCTCTACTATATTTTGATGTAGGGAATGCAATATAAGGGAGGATGGGTAAAAGGATACTAAAAAAGAACTAAAGATATCTTGCATTCTTTTGTCAGTGCTGAAAACCTCTCACTGTGTTTAAAGTGATGCCAGGTAACTTCATTCAAGGATGTAGTAGTGAAATGTACTTATTTTTCCAAAGTGAGTTTGTTTGCATAAGCACAAAACCAAAACTTTTAAAGAATACTGAGATATAGTGAAGGTTCACCAGATGTTAATTGGGATTCTATGGTGGCTCTCTTGGAGGTGTAACACAGAAGGCATTAGATGGCAAAAAGCCATTTGTTTTTCAGCCACTGACATGTGTTCACAATACTTCAAAATCTGGTATAACATCATTACACCTGCTTTCTTAGGATAGTCTGTTCCTGGTTGCCAGTTAATTTGCTACTCGGTCACCATAGTGATATAGGCTCTGCTTAGCAATTGATGGTTCTGAGTGGAACTGTATTTCCATGGACCTGGAGTAGCTATGCTGATCCAGTCATTTTGTCATGAACAGACATGTAGGAAACAGTTGGGCTGGAACCTTTTTCTCCTGTAGTATTGGTAGAAATGTACACAGAGCTGGTCCAATAAGCTCTTAAGTGCACTCCATTCCCAGTCTTTAACCCTGTGAGCATTTTTTGACTTCAGGATCAAACCCTTGGGAACTGAGGCGGCCACTGGAAGATTCTGTGGCTCAAATTCTGCATTTAAGTTAATACATCTGAACTGCTCTTAAGTAGTAATATCATTGGACTCTGTATTCAGTACCTGTGCAACTGTATTAGCAACCTGTGCAGGTACAGCTCTGGTGCGGAGAGGTTCTGCAGGTGTTGTACTTGCAGCTGCAATGAAAAGGCAGCACAGATCCTCTAGGCTGCAATTCATTACTTAGTTGCTGTGCTTCAGGAAACTGATTTCGGTCTTAGTGTCATAATTATACAATGAAATAACAGAATGTTCATTTGCATGGTTTTATGTCGGTAATGTTACAGGTTTTTATGTTGCACAATTAAAATTTCTAAAATACTAGTTCGTTCTTTCATTCTTAGTAGGGACTATAAATAGAATACGACAATATATTTATATTATAGTGTGATCCTTTATGTTTACTCAGGCATGTGGAGTTTAATGGGACTTGGTACTAGGTAAATTTATAACACACATAAAACATTTAGGTAAGTAAGTACTGTTCCATGTAAAATATTTTCCTTCTAGCCCAGTTTCAACCTAGTGACACAGAAGATTGCAAGTTGCTCAGCCTCATCGCCCTGATTACATTCAGACTGAATCAAACTTAAATCCATGTACTAGAAGTGAACAGTCTAGTACTGTTGAATTTGGTTGTTGATCCTGTGGATGAGTGGATTTCCTGCTGGTCCGTGCGGAGGCTGCATCCCGCTTGCCGCTGACCAACGCAGTGACTGGCTGTGCTCCTCCACCTCTTCCTCAGTTGGCACTGTGTTTGCAGGGGGTGTGCTCATGCTGCTGTGGGGGGGGGGGTCAGGGAGGGCAGGGACAACTCAGTGGGAGCCTGCTAGGAGCCATGCTGAACCAGTTTCAGTATTTTGCTCTTTCATTGGCATTTTTTGTTGCTCGGTTTCTGGTTGTTTTGGAGAATTTTCATATTTTTGGTACAGTATACCCCCGTGAAGTCACGGTTCAGCATTCGCAGCTTCTGTCTTTCGCAGGATGTTTCTCCGAGCGAGTCCAAGCCGTTCTCCTTGCGAGTAAGCTTGTGCTGTGCAGTGGTTTACTTGCAAGGAGATCGTTTCCTCCGAGTTTGGACTCGCTTGGAGAAAATGATCTCTGTGCGCGCCTGCCCCTGCCTCGCCACATGTGCGCGCCGGTCCCCCCCGGCCCATGCCTTCCGCCAACACTGCCTTGGCGGCTGGTGCCCATTGCCAGCACCCAATTCGCAGTTTTTCACAATACGCCGGCGCTTTGGGAATGTAATCCTGTGAATTTTGGGGGACTACTGTATTGTGTTTGGAAACTAATGCACAGAATATTGTATTATGTGTATGGTGCTTTTTGCTTCTGCTTCCGCAGTCCCTGAGGTGGTTTTCCTTTTTTTGCCAATTCCCAGCTGTGGAAAGGTTGAAAACCACTGCTGTGAATGGTTTGCATATCCTTCACTACTGTGCATGTATGTGAACAAAAATATGCTCTTTGTCATTTATGAGACAAACATGAATATGGAGAGGCCTTACATCTGTTCCATTCTAACACAAGGAAGATGGGCTAGGGAATAGATGCTCCTAGAAGAGGGCCACATGCCTGGGCATCCTCTTCCAACCCTGCTCAAACATTGATTCAGACTGGGAAAACAGACAGCTTATTGATTGGTGCATGTATGCTGAAATTGTGACCTAAATGAACATGCTGTGTATGGAAGCAAGTTACTGGATGTAGGAGCCTGCTATAGGTCCCAAAAGATTTGTGTGTGAAAACCCCCTTTCATATATGGATATGTTCCCCCCCCCCCCAAAAAAAAACCCACCCTCATTTTGTGGATTGAAAGTGTATGAGCCGAAATGGTCACTATCCATTGTTCTCTGGGTCATTAGGATAATTAGTTAACTCCGGTTCTGAAAATACTGATTTGAAAATGAGGGTTGTTTCATACATGACGACATGTGTGTTTGTAATCATGCTAAAAACCATTCACTATGTCAGAATTCCATGTAATATCTTTATATAATACAAGGCTCTTAACCATGGTCTAGTCCATATATGTTTGGCCCGTAGTGGTCTGCCAATGGCATTACTTTGCAGTGCTGAACAGTACCACATATAAACAAAATGCTTTTCTAATCCATTACTATACATGAACTTTAGTGTTTGTCAAATTGAAATCAGCAATCATGAGAAGGTTGAATCATATGATGTCAGAAAGCTACATAATCCATTGCTATGAACAGCTGCTTTCCATAAAGCCAAGTGCTGGCACATCGGCTGAGTTCATATAACTTGAGGTTGAGTGTGGATTACTGTTGAAGCATGGATTGTTGTGTGAACCCAGTCACAAATGACCCATGCAGTAAGTGCATGCTTATAGAGTAGTGAACTGTAGCTTGTTAGCATGGCTGGGTTCACACTAACCAATGGCCCACAGTTCATTAACAATCCACACTCATGAGTGTAAGTGTCATGTTTTGTGAGCCCAGTTATTGGGTTGAATCAGGAATCTGTCTTCCTCAAAATGGTTCTGATCACAAAATGTCGTTCTTTTTTTTAAATCTCACCACCCTCATGCTCAATTTAGCAGAGCTTCCCAATGCTCTCCATCTGTTACATTTTCAGACAGCTGAAAGAGTTGCCATGAGAAGAGGAGGAAGGGGAATCCCATTTCTGTCAGTACAACTGACTCAACCAAAATCTTGATCCACCTCTATATGAAGAAATAAATGCATCTTACAGCTACATTTTCTGTGCCCCACAAAAAATATACTTGCAAGATAAATAGTTAAGCCTGTAGTCCTGTGCATACTTAACTGAAATTAAGTCCCTTTGAATTTAATGAGGTTTACTTTTGCACAGTCATGTGTAAGGTTGCCCAGTAAGTGACTGATCACTGCCTCCAACTTTAAGCATTAAAGCTGTAATTCTAAATACACTTCCTTGGAACAAGGTCCTACTGAAATCGGTAAACTCAACATACTGCCTTTGAGAAGTGACTAGTACTTATTGAATGGTCCAGCTGTCTGCCTCTCTCTATGTTTTGGCACTATGTCAAATTAGCAAATCACTTCTCCGGGCTATTATTATATATAGACCGATGCATACTATGTACTGGCATATAGGGTTTTCCTGTTCAACACCTATAAAAGCAGAAAAAATTCAACAGCACCTTGTTGCAAGTGGCATTCATATAGATTTAAGTCTCCAGCCTTTTTTATTTATAGAAGGATTCAAAGAACATAGTTCAACAGTGCAAGATAGTTACAAGTACCTTGGTAATCAAAAGAAATATATAAATGGCCAAAAATGTCAGTAATTGAAATAAATCTTACTTTTGCAGATAGAACTGCTTTCTTAAGCCAAGGTGTACTCTGGATATATTTGTACCTTAATTCTCTAACAAGCCCACCAGAATACAACAGGTTGTTTGTCATTTGTAAAGGATAAATATCACTGCTTTTAAAGCCTCAGTTGACCCCTTTCATTTGCTGAAATAGACATTATGGCACAAAAAAGATAAGTTGCACAACCACAACTCTTAAGTTTTGGTTGATCGTTTTTCAAGGGGCCTGTCTATTATGTTCCTTTGCTCAGTAACTAAGGGCAAAATCCTAGGGCCAGCATATGCCACCTAGCTGGCCATAAAAAAGGCCCTGTGTCCCCATTGTAACCTGGAAAAAGTGTTCTGATATTTCAACAGGGACTGTCTTCAGAGGACCCACCCTTTGCCCTCCCAGCTTGTGCGTTTTTCTTCTCATGCTGGCTGAGGCCCCAAAGATACAAAACTGTCTTTGGGACAGGTGCTAGCGGTGTGCTCTGGGGGTGGTGAGCAGCGGAGGGGTGAGGCATTGCTGGCTTCCACCAAATCCAAGCAGTGCCTTAGTCCCTCCTCTTCACAAGGAGGATGAAAACATCTGGATGGCTGAAATTGGCTGTCTAATTGCTGTTCAGGGCATGGGGAGCACAAAGGCAAGCCTCACTTCCATTCTGCTCTCATGCTCACTTGGGTCCCCATAACCACCTGAGTTTGGATGGTTATGGACAGCCATGTAGGGCGGTGCCCTAAATCCATCATAATACCCTGTGATACATGCAAAGGGAGTAATGTCATCTTGGTAACAAAAGGAAGCTAAATCTCCCCTGCCAAACATTTCAGATCCCATGAAAATGAGATACAGCCCTTAATCAACAGACTTGGGATCAAAGTACAAATGACAGAAACAAAGTATTTGTTGAAAGCTGATTCTGCTCACTTGTTGGGCGTTGGATGTCCAGGCTTTAGAGAAAAGGAAGCATGTGAGTGGAAGGTATGAAACCGCCCCTGGCTTGCTTCTCCACAGCTCTTCCCAATGGGACTTTTTGTTCACCTTGGCTTTGATATTGGAACTGTGAGAAACAAACCTTGAAAGGGTAGGGAAGAAAAGTATATGAGGAGGTTAATGGGTGGGTATGGGGGAGAGTAACCAATCCCCCATCTGTATACTTCCTTGGTATAATGATTTTATCCCTCCATTTTAGATGTACTTCAGACAGCTATGTTTTTTAAACAACAGACTGCCAGTATCTAGGGCTATATGAGAAGTTATTTTCAGTTTGTTTTTGATCAAGATGTTCCCAGTTCATACCTTGCAGACCAAACATGGACTTGGATACGATCTGTGATCAAAGCCCTTATATTTTGAAGCTTGCAATGTAATTTGTGGACCAAATGAATGCATTTGACAGCATCCATATGCAGCATCCATCCATATATTTTAAAAATGCATGAAAAATGCATACTTTTGAAAATTGTACACAACATATGCTTTTATCAATAGAAGAATGCATATATTTAAAAGATGTGCACAATTCATGCATGTATTTTGAAAAATACGCAGATTTTCACGCAAAAAAGGGGGAAGAATGCTCTTGCAATTTTATATGGACTCAAGTTGGAATGAGCTTCATGTTTTGCTGATTTGTACATTCCTACCAGTATCACGGATAGTTTGAGCCTTATATATGGCCCTGGGCTCTCTGAGTTTACAACTCTTCAGCAGACTGGCAGAAGATTTTCATTGGGGGAAGGAAATGATAGCTGTTTAACTTTTTCATCCACTGTATACAGTGTTTTATTTGTCAGGCATTTTATTCCTCTATGCAACAGGAGGGTACATATTTGAATGCAGTACTCTACTTTCTCTGGCATTTGAACTAACATTCAAAGGAGGCAGGATATTTGATTTTCATGCCTCATTTGTATTCACATTACTTTTAAGAAAAGTGTACCCAAAAACAAAAATGAATGTATTAGTTTGATTAGCTCAATAATGACAGTGAATGGGATATTATTCCACTCACAAGGGATTTAAAATAATGTGTACAAAACCAGGTGTACTTTGGAACAAAGAATTCATGCTGGCACCAGACTACAATATTGTATTTTCAAAACTTGGGCTATTGGCAGCCTCCAATACTGATTGGGGTGATTAGGAAACTAATTTCTTCCAGTGTTGTATAGAAATGAACAGAGCCAGGAATGGGAATGATAACTCAACTGAGCTAATTTACTGAAATTCACTGCTTGGCACTTTCTAATGCTACAATGCTAGAAATGCTTTCCTTGTTTGTAACTGGGTATGATAACAGCTTCCACTTTTCTGAAAGCTTCTGTTTAGCAAACACAACATTTTTCTTTGATGCAACACACAGAGTAGAAATGTTGCAACATTTATGCAAAGCTGATATATTTTAAAATGTAAAAATATATGTTCACATCCCCTGTTCCCAAAAAAGGAAAGCCATGATATGAGACAAAGTAAATTAACAGTGAAGTTCATGTCAAGGACTTCCTATCACTCAAATCAACAGGACTGCCTTGATCTGCTAGATATTTCTGGAAAACAGAGGAA
This sequence comes from Varanus komodoensis, assembly GCF_004798865.1. NCBI lineage: Eukaryota > Metazoa > Chordata > Lepidosauria > Squamata > Varanidae > Varanus > Varanus komodoensis. The sequence goes on from NW_025335661.1 coordinate 1,140,553, forward strand.
AAGATGACTGCAGGTCAAATATACCAAATGATGCAAAGCAGAGAGCTGTGTAAGCACAAATACCCCAGCAGAAAAATACTTAGGTGTGTGTATATCTGTGGTTGGACTTTACCTCTTTCTCCATCCCAACCACCCTGATATCAGACAAGATCCTGGCAAATATGAAACAATCAGAAACAAAATGAGCAGAAGTGATAAGCAGTCAAATCTCTTTTAGCCTCCATAATGGCTAGAAGGGCATGGGAGTTAATTATGCCAACATGAGATGAAATGGGATAGCATTTGGTTGATTTGTAACTCAGACTATGGCTTTCGTCTGCCTGCTCTTTCTGTCTTTCCATAATTGGTAGAACTGGAGGCAGGCTGAAAGACCAGTAGTTCCTTGAAAAATCTGATGATTTGTCCAAGCAAATTCCCAGGGATATTTGACTGCCCCCTGGGCTGGTCATTTAGTCACTGTCTGATGTTGCTAACAGAATAAGTAGAAATACACAAAACCGCACAAAACAGTTTCTTTGCATTATCCCTTTGGTAAAAGTTGACTGTTGTTATTGTTAACCATAGGAAGATTTTCAGGCTCAGGCTGAAAAAAAACTCTCCAGACAAAAGTCTCCCCATGCATATTTCTATCACAATGTTGCATATTATGACTGTATTGCATTTTATCAATTTGACTGCTACTTTCAAAGGATCATGCCAAACCAAAATCTCACTCCACTTGGATGTAGGAGAAATATTAATTGACTTTGATTAATGTTACTAGACAAAACATTTGCAAATCAAAGGACTCTTGTTCCAAATTCCAGGATAATAAATCTGAGGATTGTACAGAACTGCCACTCCTACATCAAACCAAAGGAAGGACAATTTGACACTTGCTTAATGGAAAATTATGAACTGACCCCTAGTAGAGTACTCTGAAAATCTTCAAATTAAAAAGGTGTATTGTTCTAAACTGATGTAGCACACTCTTGGCTACAATTAAATAAGAATATGAGATACTTGCATATTTTATTGCAGTCAATAAAAATTGTATCACCTTGAGGATCATTTGTTTCTTTTCCCATTAAACCTATCTGCCAAGATCTCTTGTAGCCCCCTAGGTGCCTCTTTGTGGCATATTAATGACTTTTTTAATGAGGTACAGAAAGAAGGGGCCAGCGTTAAAAAAAAAGGGGGGGGGAAGACCAGCTCTAGCACTGCCAGGTTATCACAATCAAGAACTTTTATCTCCCTCATTTTGCCAAGATGAATTAAATATGTCCGTATTTTTGGCAAATTTAAGACCTCAACCACCACAGTCTTTTCATGGCTGCACAAACAAGTTACCGCCAGAGGTACTGTGTTGCAACAGCAATCAGAGAAAGCAACAAAAGAAAAGAGGAAGGCAAAAGTATGTTGCTGCTATTTCCACCAATGCCCTGTTCTGGCTGTTTAGGCATAGGATGAATCTCTGGTGGCCTGGTACTAGGACTCTTGGACAGTCTTTTGCCGCAGACTTCATCAAGGCAGCCATCACCGCTTCCTGAGCCACTGATGTCATCACCTGTACAAAAGAACTTGGGTAAGCATGGCAATGTCTTACAAGCTTGCAAGGAGGTCTGTTTCACATGCAATAGTCCTTGTAAAGCTGGTGAAAGCTAACTTGCAGAAACCATTTAGCCTTCTGGGACTATAACCTGAAAAGATGAATGAAGAATTTGGTGCACAGTGGAGCTGGTATGAGCATCTTCCTACATTTAAGAAGCAACCGAAAAGCTGCTCAAAGTAGGTTCAGGTTCAGCAATGCTAAAGTGCAGGTGGTAGAAATTCTGTGTGGATCCATTTAACCCACCATCTTGGATCTGTTCTTATAACTGTGCTTACAGGAGAACTTGACTTTACAGTCTCCAAATGGCATTGCTGCCAGAGAATTCATTTGAGAAGGAAGCAGATGATACATTCTAGTTTAATTAATCTGTAGTTCATACCATCCTTGAGTTCTGTATATATTATCATAAGACAGAAGCCCTTCCATCAGTGCGCAGTGGCAGACAGGAACCAGGGTCATTCCATCAGTTCTGCCTAACCCTGAATGGTTTCCACTGCAATTAGTCTTTATCAGATCACCTGTTTAACTTGAAGAATTGGCTCCCAAGTTTGTCTTTTTCTTCTTCACTACCCATCCTTTATGTTGTGTCTTTCAGACTGTAAGCATGTAGGCAGGGAGTGTCTGGTTTTATTGACTGAATGCAAATTGCTCTGGCAGCATTTTCAGACAAAAAGTAAGATAAAAATGTTTTAAATAAACAAAACATCACTCCATCACTTGAAACCTGCATCAATGGAGAATGACTGATTGGATCATTGTTTCTGCAATGGACAAGCCACCTTGCCTGGGTCCAGATGATGTGACAAACCATGGCAATCTTCCCCCATCCCCATTGGAAGGTCAATATTCAAAACAGTTGCCAGCACACACCAGATGCAACTGTGACTGAAATAATCCACAGTAGTAGTGATCATGCAAACCTGTTCTGTAGGCATTCCTTGCAGAAACTTACCCATGAACCTATGGCTAAGATAGATTAACATCCTAGAGTCTAGGATTAGTAACCACCTAGAGATGAAAGAATAAAAACATCAAGCATCTGTGGGTACTAACACACTTTCATGCACTCTGGCCATAGTAACATGAAGCAGCCAGCTGTTGTCTGTCGGCAGAGAGGCACACCCTTGTAGCAGCCAAGTAGCCACTGCCTCAGTGCATTTGTCCTGTATTAAATACAGACTAACAGAATTGTAATTTGAACCTCTCTGATCTGCTGCTTGCAGGACAAGGATTTCTACAGGCCTCTTTCAGCAGTAAATCTCATAAAATGTGCCACCTTCACAACACCACACTGGTCCATCTTCTCAGCCTTTTACTTACTTGTATCCTGGAAATTCACATCATTCCCATTGTATGCATTGCGCAATCTACTTGTCATAATCTTCAGCTGCAGGATTTGTTGGCGAACAGCCACATCTGGCTTGGTGATGTCTACCTCAACCTCTGGGTTATTGATTTGATTGGCTAGACCATCTCCCATCACATCTGGAAGGTACCTACAAAGGGCATGTGTGTTTATTGCAGGAAGTCAATTTTGGAATATTACACATTGCTGCAACTGATTTAACAATCTGACCTGGTTTGCATGGCCCCTGTCTGCCATTTCCCCCTTAGCATCATCCACGTCCCATTTTATCTAGCTTGAGTTTCTTTTAATGATGGAACCTGGGGTGAACTATGGCTTATTGAAGCAATCCAGCTTTGAGCACTGTTTGAAAGAAGAAGTGGATGATTCTGCTCTTCCTGTGACTGGGCCAAAGGAGAAATGATCTTGATCATTTCACATTGTTCTCAACCTTACCTGCCTTTCGTCATTCCATTCCAGCACCTGTCCTCATTCACAGAACCAGAGGATATTTTTTCATTGCACAGTGTGGTTGGAAGTGCAACCCAGAAGTCCCTTATTTCCCTCAGTTTCCCTTTGGCATCTGAAACCTGCCAGAAGGAGGAAAATCAAGGCTTAAGGAAGCATTTAATTTAATGTTAAAGCCTTTACATTCTAAATGCCACTGTTCATTTAGGTTAATTGATCCAGAGCTTAGAGGTTCAAATGCTGGACAGCTGTTCCACTAAGAAAGGATGCAAGATTCATCTCTGAATGCTCATCTGTTCTAATACATAGCAAACTGCTCCGTCAAACCAGTTATTTTATAGACTGGAAAGTGTTCAAAGCAGCATGTCTGGAAGTCCTAAGAAAAACTAGGAAAGAGAAACAAAGGCACAGCAAAAATTCTGGATGCCTAAATTGGTAACAGAAACACTAACATAGCAGAAGAGCTTATTGAAAGGGCAAGAAAAGTGAGAGAAAAGCAGGCAGGGAATTCAGCTAAGATCAAGCTCTTGCAGAGGTAGCCATCTTCAGAGAAGTAATCCTGTTAGTCTGTCGCAGGAAAAACAACAAAGAGTCTTGTGGTAATTTGAAATCTATCATGGCACAAGCGGTTTTGGACCTGAGTCTAGGATAACAGTTCACAGTTTGGATGAAGGGGACTCTTATGTGTTAGTCTTTAAGATACCATAAGGTTATTGTCCCTTCTGAAGAAGGTGGCAGAAGTGAAAATAATTTTGACCAATGCCAGTGGAAAAGTTGAAGAACTTCTGAACAAGTATACACTATGGCACTGGGAGTGGAACTTCTCTGCCAGTATTGATATGTGTCCAAAACCAAGAGGTGGATAAAAAGCTAATCGGGAAAATAAATAGGATGCAGGGTGAGGGGATATTTTTCATTTCAGAAAGACATCATTACACTGAAGGAGCTTGTGAATGCTAGAGTGGATGGTGCAAGGAGGTGGCAGCTCACATTCCTCCTGGTGCTGAAGGTGCTGTGGTCTCAGTATCTTATGAAATACCAACCATGCTATCAGTCTGTGCCCAAGAATAATACGGTTAGGAAATGAAATCTCATTGTCAAAGACATGTAGTGATTAATGTGTCCGCGTTTAGGTCTGGAGAAAACTAGGTTCCACCCACAAAGCTTGCTGGGTGACATTGGGCAGTTACTACATTTCAGTCTAATCTACCCCACAGGGTTGATGTGGAGCATTTCTAAAAAAATGAGTGGAGAACCTTGGTTTGAGCCCTTTGGGTAAAGGGTAAGATCAAAATTAATGCTGCCGTTGGTTCTTAAGCAAACCAAGAATGCCCTCATCATCTGAGCAAGAGGCTGCACAAACCATTCCAGCATGGAGGCTTTTCTAAAGTTTGGGTAACTTAATTCCATACTCACAAGTTTCTCTGAACTAAGCCCTGAAGGTTTATCTTCACTGACATATTTTCCTCGCCTCTTCTTATCCTCGACATTGGAAGCTTTGGGGTTGAATTTGGGATTTCCACAACCTTGAAGGATCTGGCAGAAAAGCAAAACTCTTTGTAGTTAATGTTTCCCTATTAATATTCTTTCCATTAATCCGATTTCTTCCTAACGTCACATGTACTGCCAGATACACAATTTCTAATATGATGACACTCCAATTTTCAGATATTTCACTACTTCCGGAACACAGGAATTTGCCTCATACCAAGTCAGGCCATTACTTCATCTCGCTTAAACAGTTGTAGTGGAACTCTCGAGTGTCAGGCACGGCTCTTTCCCATATTTGGAATGGCATCGGGGTCCTCCTGTGTGCAAAACACGTGCTCTACCACTGCCCCTTCTGCAAATCTAGTCTCCTTTTGAGCTGGCACTGAACTGGAGACCTGAAGAGTTCCATGTGGTACAGCACCTCCATAGTCCTATGCTCAGCCAGCTGAGCTATGGAAGGGTCGGTAAATTCCACCAAACTGTTCACGTCCTTTCCTTGAAGGAAAACGGGATGCAGATTGTGGAAGAACAAGTCCTATTTTGTGTCCTCTTAAACTCTTTCCAGCACTGCATTTTTCAGATGTCCCTGATTTCATATCTCTGTAATAATTATGTTGTGACCACATAAACAGATACCCTAGATGAAAGACTTCTCTTGCTGGCTATCCTTGCAATCTAATGATAAACTGATCTATCAATCAGCTCTGATTTTAGTTAAATTGTGAAAATTTCACAGTCATTGCAGTCATTAATTACTCACTGGAGTAGAGAACTTAGCTCTGGGGTCTGCTGCATGGTGCTCACAGATGCCAATGTTCCAATGGACACCTCTCTTGGTGCTCCACAGGCTCCTGCTCCTTCAGATTTTTATTTTATTTACTATTTTAATTAAATCATTTTTAAACTAGGAGACAGGTTGCTGTGTAGTGAAGCGCTCTAACACCACCTTTACTTGAGAACAAATAAGTGGCTTTCTGCTTTGAAGCTCAGTCTGCACCAGTTTGGCTCCTGGGAAATGAGTGCTTCGTGACAGCCACGCTTTCAAAGTCACTTTACGGATGGGGAAGGCACCCCTGCAGCAGTCATTTTCTTGACCCTTTCAAAATTCCAAATGAGTCCATTGACCTCAGCAGGCTGGAATCCCTGATTTCACTAGTTTGCCCTGGAACAGAGTTTCACGTAATTATCTTGAGCTCCTAGATATCACCTAGGAGCCTTCTTGCTATTTTCACAGCAACGGTGTGACTCTACTGCCTTGCTAGCTGTTGCTTTAAAAATTGTACATAAAATATTCTGACATTTGTTTTATGAAGAGACAAACAGATCCAGCTTCGTCACTGCAGCTCACCCATATATGGTTTATTACTGTGCTTATTTCAAAACTATTCTTCCAGGGGCATAAAAGCATGCAAGAACCATGAACGATACCTTCTGGGAGGTACAGATTCATTTATTCCCTTGTGCTCTCTCACTTTGAATTGATGACTCTGTTTCTACATTGTATTAACACTGTATTTTGTGTGGAGCTGCTGTAGTTCTCTTTCTCTCTCCCTCTCCCTGCTGGCCTATCAATGACTTATCTACTTGCTAGTCAGTTCCTGATTCATTCTCTATCAGCATCTGTTAGTTACAGTTCTTAGGAGTCATGGGAAAAGCAGCTGAACTTCAGGAACACAAATTAACCTGTTGTTAGCAGCAGCCTCAATCCGATGGGGAACTCCACAGTCTTAGGAATGATGCTGGAGTGAATTCTTCCATGCAGGGCTAATGTATCACAGATATTGCAGCTGTGAAAAACTTTTGAAATCAAGGGAGGTGAGAGAGAGAAAGATGGAATTTTGAGGTGAAGTTGGGTCAGTTGCCATTGAGAACTGGAGTCAGGATCTTGAGAATATGTAGCAATAAAAGCTGAGTTCAGCTCAGAATAGGCTTATCCGATATCATGTATCTATACCATTTCTAGCTGTTCAGTACTGAAAATAGGTGTACAACCAGGTCTTAATTCTTTACCAGCAAAAATTGCTGGATTTTTCTTATTGTTACTTTGACTTGGATGACAGATAGGGAAAAAAATCATAGGCCAGAAATTCCCAGAGTATTGTCTGAAGTCACATGATACAGAAACCTGTGTCTGTGTCTGACCCACTTCATGTTCCTTGCAAGAAAAGAGAAATGGAAATACACACAATAAAATATAGATATTAGGTGAACTAAATTTTCCACTCTGCAGTCTGGCTATTTACCTTGTTTGTTATAGAATCTTTGTTGTCTTGCATGTTAGAAATGGCTTCTGCAATCCTGGTATGAATTGTACCAATTACAGTGTCTACATTGGATGGTGCATCAAAGCGGTCTGCTACCAAGAGCAGTGAATCTAATGGAGTAAAGAACAGACATGGCTTACAAATCTATTACAAATAATATTTCAAAAATGTTTTTGTATACTCATTGCAAACCAGTACTCGTGATGCTGGTCAACTCAGATACTTTGTATATTCATGTATACTACAGAACAAAATGCAATCAAATGTCCACTCCTTCAGTAAAAGAGGCTAGAACAGCATTTTATTTATTTATTTATTTATTTATTTATTATATAAATTTTTCATAATTCCCAAGGTGACTAATGGTTAGATGGAATTTAGTCTCTAAGAGGGGTAGAGAACATTTGGTTCTTTTAATGTTGGTGGACTGTAACTCCCATCAGCCCAAGTCAGCATGATCAATGGGCAAGATGATGGGATCTGTAGTCCAACAATATCTGGATGCCAATGTTTCCCAAACTCTGACCTAAAAGGATCATCCATTTAATTTGCGCATTCTTATAACTGCAACATTACATATACACTGGAGAACTGCCTTTCATACTCCTTTTCCATGGCTGAGGCAAGAACTGAACCAATGACAACCACTTCCCAGCCTATCCCAAACGATCCTAGGCTGAATATGCAACCCATGCATTCTCATGTAAATGTTTTCATTCAGTGGGTCTCCTGAACACATTTAAACTAGTGAAAAGTCAACCCCAGAGGTCCAACACTCTACAAAGATGTCAGACTCAAGAGTTCCAAGGATCTACAGAGATGCCAGCTGCACCAGTCCAAGGATCTATGTAGATGTTAACCCCAAAGGTTTAAGAATCTATAAGTAGACAACACATTTTCTTGCAACTGTGTTAAAAGGAAAACATAACAATGAAACAAAAAATGATGTGTTTTTATTGATCTTTCTTTTGTTTATGTGTGTGGGTAGCCCATACAGGACATTTTAAACGTTTTTCACAAAAATGAGGAACAGCAGCATGCTTGTAACAAGTCATTGGTGAGAGCACAAACATTTCATAAGGCTTTAAGACAGGGATGGATAACATATGACCTACAGGTTATATGCGGCTGCTTGGCCTTTTTCACAGACCCCCATTTCCTTGCTTTAAGATAATACCTACTGCCACAGAACATGCAGGGAAATTGCAGGATCCATTGCAAACCTAGATTTATTTGTACTTCCCTGCTAATTGTAACAAACTTTCTTTTTTACTCTGCTGATTAATGTTTCTCCTTCCTGTACTAGAAATGTTGGGTGGCTTTTGGTTGATGGTCTAATTTTCAGTCTACAGATATCCAGGCTTTTCCTATTACCATCTCAAAGCCCCACATTCCAGGCTCCAAGATTATCAAGGTGTATATGGATTGCATAATCTGGTGTTTAGCACTGAATCACGGATCTTCTGGATTTGTCCAAGCCTGCTTTTCAAACACTTTCTGCTGAAAAGCACCCAGTCGAAAAGAATGGAAGCTGGGGTACATGTATACACTTAGTCTAAGTGCTTCAGAGACCTCTACACATATTGAGACTGTTTAGAAATCAGAATTTGGTACAAAAGAACATGGAATGCATTTATCATTTGCTCTCTTTGGTCTCCAAAACACTCACTTTCTCAATTAAAAGTAGGAACATGAGCTACCTGCAAAAGCACAGCTAATGTGAAATTATTTCATGCATTTGTTTGTAGCACTTACCTATCAGGTTCTTCCACTCAGGGTCCAGGTCTGCTTGATTGGCCAGACAGCCTTTCAAAACATTGCGGCAGTAGCTGTTACATGGCTTTATGTTCGACATACCCCGGCAATGTGCACAGTACATCAGCTTCATAATGGCCCGACTGCAATACTGGCTTAGTGGAACCTTGAAAAAGAGAGCTATTATTTCTTAAATGTCTAAAGAAGAAAAGTATACTTCACAATATAAATAATGAAACAGAACCCCGAGAAATGACAGAGAAATGGTAGCTGTCCATTTGATTGAGACCATTAATAGGAGACATAATTTTTTAAAATCTTAAATCCATGGGGCTAGCCAAATTTATTTCAAATTGATGTCTGATTTATTTAACAAAATTTATGTCTGATTTAGCAAAAATAAATCAAATCAAATCAAACTCCACCAATATTTTCAAATTCTGAAAAGTGGATTTTGACTAAAAATAATCTCAGACAGCTAAAAATGTAAATGACTACTTAGCATTCCCTATTCCTCTAGGTGTGTCTCTTGACTGGGCCTAGTCAGCTATGAAAAATCAAATGTCAAAAATGATCAGCTATCAAGTGTTGTTAAGAATACTATCAACAGTTCACAATTCCACATATCATAGCATGTCACCTATCAAACTTTGACATATATAAAAACAAAATCTGAAATAATTGACTCAAGTATCAAATAATATCAAACGTCAAATAATGACATAATCACTTCAAACTATACTTTGTGCGTCCCGAAATACAAGGCAGCTTCTTGCCTGCTTTTGACTTTTGGTCCCTCAGTACCTACATACAACAGGCAGCTTCAGAAGTTCATAAATTTCACTCCCATTTGCACAGTGCCTTAGATCAAAGAAGTGAGGCTGATTCATACATGGAACCAGTACTTCATTAGTACACACCATGGTCTGGTTTGATAGTCAACATAAAAACATGGTTTGTCAATTCAAACATAATATGAAACTATAGCTAAGCCACAGCTTGGTATGATGCCTTATTTCAGCCATCAGACAAACACATGAAGACACCTTTAATGAAAATGAATATAGGGAGTAAATTCCTGCTTATCTGGAGCTCCCTGAGTTCTTAATGACAGCTAAGGATATTCAATTAACCTACCAGTCTGTCAATACACTGCCAGGCATCTTTGTTGCCTTTCTCCCAACATCCTGTCACTCAGCTGTGAGCAATGAACAGAATCCATGTAGGCAGAAGCATTTGCCTTCTATTTGTACAGTTGCTTCTTTTTAAACATTGAATAAACATGATACCTCACTGATAATCTTAAGTGGAACAGGTATTGAACCATTTTGGAACTCATACTTTATTCTGTGAAAAGTGTGTACTATGTTTCAGATCACAAACTTTATATCCTAAATAGCCTTCTCACCCATATTTAAATCTAAAAGACAGATACACTTCTCAGAACAGTTGGCAGTGGGAACAAAGCTTAATATTGTGCCACCTGAGCAGGTGATAACCAGAAAATAACTTCTGGTCATGGTGGATAGCTCAGTAAGAAACTCAACTCGGTAAACAACAGCCGTGACAAGGTGAATTCCATGGTAGGGATTATTAGGAAACCAGTTTAAAATAGAAGTGTCAATACTGTAACACCTTTATAAATCTATAGCCTGGCAACATCAGGAATACTACATATAGTTCTGGCCACTCATCTCAGAAATGGTATTACAGAATTGCAAAAGTGTAGAGAAAGGGCAATCAATATGAGCAAGTGCCTAGGTATCCTCCCTACAAGGGAAAAGCAATGGGGGGGGGGGGGCGGGTGGAATAAAAGTTTGTAACATTATGCATGGTATAAAGAAAGTCAATAAAGGGACAGTGTTCCTGTCTTCAACTCCAGAACCTGGGGACATCCAATGAACCTGACTGGCAGGCAGTTTAGTACATAAACAGAACACCTTGGGCAGAAACAAGGGAGAAGCTGGGTGATGGCTCCTAACTGGGTGATGGCTCCTAAACCAGATGGCTTTAAACAGGCAAATTAGAAGGTAGGTTTGTTATGATGGATACCCTGGCAGTACAATGGCATCAGGGGCGAAGTGAGCAGTTTTGTGGGCATTCACACGACAGTTCCCATAGCCATGGCCCAAAGGAGAGTTCGAAAATGCAGGCAGGTGAGCTGATCTGTATCAATAAAGCAGTTCCAGCAGTTTGCATTTTACGAGGCGCAGGCATCTCACAAGGCTACTGGATGTTTCAGGACCAGGTGGGATCTACACTAAGCATTTCTGCTGCCATTGTAATGCCTGATTCACTGGTGTGCCACATGCCACTAACCCCAAGCAGACCTCCGTGCGCTGTTTCTGCCATTATAGTTTGTATTTCTTCAGAGCAGTTAAATCATAACTATTTTTTATGTTATAGTTTGTGCTAAACTCCTAGTACTGCTTTTGTGGGGAGGAATCATTTCAGTGAGCTGGTGGGGAGAATTTATTTTGCTTTGACAAGCCAGCGGCAGCTCTGATAAAGAGAGAAGCCTGATCAGCCTTTGGTTGCTTCCCCAACCCTCTTGCGCGCACCCCCCCCCCCCCCCCAGCTTCTCTCTCTTTCTCTCTCGGACTTGCCCAGTGAACTGGAGGGTAAATGCAATGCTGCTCCCCACCGCCCTCTGCCCTCCTTTGCAATGATGATGATGATGATGATGCAATGTTTTTTCAAGGCTTCCCCTGGCCTCTTGCTGCAATTGTATGTCTACTCAGAGATAAATTCATTGAGTTCAATGGGGCTTACTCTTTGGAAAGTCTGCATGGGAGAGGGGCTGCACTTGCTTTTCATACTGTGTATAGCTAATCGATCTGAAAAAAACAAAAACAAATGGGTCTTAAAGGGTCATTTCCCTGTACACACCAATGTTCTTACTCTTCCTACACTGCTGCTGGGGAAGTCATTCTCTCCAGCTCACTGCTTCTGTGAAGACGGCAGCTAAGCTTGGAAGGAAGAGAGAAGCCTGATGGGAATGGCAGATGATGTCAGTGCTCCTGCTGCTCAGAAGAGCATCCCTGCAAGCTCTGGCTTGCGTACTCCATTGAATAGGAGCAGTGGGGAAGGGTCTTGTCTTCTAGCTTTCCCTGTTAGACCCTGTGGCTAACAGAGAGAAGTGCAAAGACAGCACTCGTGTGTGCATGTGGTTCTAGGGATCCAGATGTTCAGTGCCCCTGCCTACTTGGGATGGGGCATATACGAGTCTAATGCTTGCAATTACATGTATTTAAAACTTTCCGGTCTCCTTTGGTTATCACTGGGTGGCGCTTTGGTCCTACAGTAAAGAGGAAAGCAAGAAAGGAGTTTCAAGAACAAAAACATCAATCAGTCAAACAAAAACAACAAAGACACGCAAAGACATGCTCGCCTGCTCGCTTGCTCCCTCTCTCTCACCCCCACTCCCATTCATTTTTATGTTAAAACATTGAGGCTCATGAAAACAGTTATTTAACATGCAAGGTTTTCATTTAACTACCTAGGTTGACTGAAGATTATTATGAAGCCAAGTGAGGATGAGAACCCAGAATACTGATACTTTAAAAAGGATAATTCATGGCAGAGGCAGACTGTTCCACTGGAAAGATTGTTTACAAGGCACTAGAAGCTGCTACTTCTTTTCTGCCAACTAGTTTTCATGAGCTAGGATTGCATGAAGCTTGCCCTAGCAGAGAAAAATACCTAATGGTAATTGTTAAATGTACTTTTTAATGGTTCATGATGAGCATACCTTGAGTATCAGAATTTCTCAAGAGGTAATGCCAGTGAAAAAAAAGATCCTTTTACAGGGATCCATTTTAACCTATCCCATTCCTCAAGGCATATGTGAGAGCACATAAAGGCAACAATCCCTTATTTCAACCTTCCCCAATATGGTGCTCTCCAGATTTTACAGCCTCCAACTCCCATCAACCTCTGTCAGCATGACCAATGGGAGCTGTAGTTGATAACATTAGAGGGGGACCAAGTAGGAAATGCTGCCTTGTTAATTTAAATCCACCTTTTCCATGGAACCTTCAGTTCAACCCCCTTATGCTCTACTGGAGGGCTGGGCAGAGGATAGATGTCCAAATGCTTGGGACATCAATTCTCAGAAGCCCTTACCAGCATGGCCAGTGGTCAGGAATGCTGAGAGTTGAGATCCAAAACATCTGAAGATCTGCTTTCTGCCCATCCTTGGTCTACTGTAGCTCAGCCTGAATGAAATCTAAGCACATGGAGCTGAAATGACCACACACTGTTGCCCTGCTTACTGGATCTCTCCTTCTCCATTCTTTGTTCCTTCCTGTACATCAATTTTAGTGTGAAAGCTTCTTGGGGGAGGGACCTATGGTCTTATTTATTTATTTATTCATTCAATTTATATCCTGCCTTTTTCCTACAAAGGGCTCAAGGCAGCTAACATCATTCTCCTCCTCCATCTTATCCCCACAACAACCCTGTGAGGTAGGTTGGGCTGAGAGTCTGTGACTGGCCCAAAGTCACCCAGTTGGCTCCATGGCTGAGCGGGGACTAGAACCCGGATCGTCTGAGTCCCAGTCCCATGCTCTTAACCACTGCACCACACTGGCTCTTACAGTCTTGTACTCTCCAACATATCATGCCCATGATGGTAATGCTATATAAATAATAGTAACACTGTAATTCATAATTAGGTTTGTTGATTTTAATGTATCACACCAGAACCATATAAAGCCTTTATGAAAATGGACAAGGCAACTTTAGTCACTCTATAGTTAGTTGAGTAGAATTCGGTAGTCAAGACCCAAAGCAATTAGTATTGTTAAAAGATGGGTGAGTAATTCACCTTTTCCTTAGCCAGTATACTGTTTCTCCACTGCCAGGAAAAGGGCAAAAAGCACCCTCAGGTTGATACAGTACAGCCTGCTCATAGAGGTATTAAAAACATACAGCCATAAAGAAATACTGGATGGTGAAACTGGTTTTGTGTGTATAAAACTGGTAGCAAGAAACCACTTGCCTCCTTTTAGTTTGCACGACAGAATTCTTGCGCTGTTCCTTTCTCTTGTGCCTCTCAAATCCTTATTTCTGGTTTAGTTTGGGTGTGCTTGGTTGGTGTGTTTAAAACTGTCATGTTAACATTCTTTAGACACAGGTTCGCTCCTGAGAGTAATTCCTGTGAAAATCTTTTTGGTATCTTAAAAGTTTAAAGTGCAATCCTGCGCATGTTTAGACAGACAACAGACTTTCAGCTCCCAGCATGCCTCAGCCAGCTATGCATTTTTTCTGTCTAAACATGCCTAAGATTCATCTCTACTTGCTTTATTTTGAATGCAAGCCTTTGTAGACTTCAGTTCATTTTGTCACAAACCATTTGTGCGTCCATACAGATGTCCATTTTGGCATCTGACAAAGCACACTGTAGTCAACAAAAGCTCCTTCTCTTAAAATAAGCTGACTTTGAAGGTGCATAGAGATCAAATATTTTCTTTTAAAACAAATGACCAAAGGTTACTATGTTCGAAGCCTAAATTCATTGTGGGAATAAGCAGTAAATGTGTTCTGATGATCACTTTACCAATCAGTTAACATCAAAATCAGCTGTGGAGACCAGCAAACCACCCTCTTCATGAATCTTCATTATGCTTTGCTATTTATCTGGGGCATTTATTTTTCCCATTCTTCAGCAAGGCTAATTTCAGAGAAGCTAACAAAGACTAAAACATAACAAATAAATTAACAATAAAACCAACAGAACACAGAGAGCATATTTGTCATAGACCCATGACCATAGATTGGTCACTGAGAGCATATTGGTCCACTGTCTTCACTTGGCACTTCAAACCCCCCAAAGAGAGCGTCTGGCAAGTTTCCTTCTTGATGCTGTTGCTATTGTTGTAATGTGCCATCAAGTTGTTTCTGGCACTATGAATGAATGTTCTCACAATGTCCTGCCCTTGCCAGCTCTGCTCAAGGGAACTTAAACTCTTGTACACCCGAGGCTGTGACTTCCATAATCAGAGAGCCACAATCAAAAAGATCCTCACTTTTTGGATGAGATAGCCAAGGAAGGCCTTTCAGGGTGGTGATAATATCCAGGCAGGTGTATGTGCGAGACGACAGTTTCTGAGGTAGCATGACCTCACAAACCATGTACAGTTTTCAAGGCTTAAAAGCAACACTTTGAAATTTAAATTGTATTCAGCAATAGACCAAGAGCCAGTGCAGTTGTCGTAAGGCAGATGAAGAATGTTCCATTTGCCCAGTGTCAGTCAGCAATTGTGTGCTAACAGAATTTTCTGAGCAGAATTCAAAGCTAGTGCCATGTACAATGCTTTGGAGTGATACAAATGGAATATTACAAGAGCATGAATACCTGGCCTGGCTCGCCTGCTCCTGCTGGCACATTGATCTTAGCTATGACAGGTGGCTTGAACCACACAGTTTTTTTGGACTTTCAAAGTTAAGCCAGCATCTCATTCAGAAGACTGGAAGCCCATTTAGAACCAGTGGAATACTGTCTTCCACTTACAAACTGTACCTCTGCTTTGTCTGGATTGACTGTCAGTTCACTTTTCCCTATCTTGCCTATGTATAATGCATCTATTGCACACACTGTGGGGGTCCAGGAAAGGAGCTCACTTGCAAAATGAACCAGTAAACGGAAAACAAACAAACGAAGCATAAATCAGCCATGGGCAGTAAGGCTTATTATCCTCTGTGCATGGTAACCCTGTAGATCTGCTAGAAACTTACTTCATTATTCACTTGTATATTCTGATGTGAAATGTACAGTCAATGGATAGGAGTAAAATTGAGATGGCACTGTTCTGCTAAGAAGAACAATTAGGAATTGTATGGGATTTTAAATATATGTACTCTGTTTTGAAATCACTTACTGGCATTTGGGTTATAACACTGTGGGGGACACTGAATACAATCAACATTTACATGTGCACACAAGACACCTCATCTTACTCCACAATACAAGTTGAGATCCCCACCTTATATTACATGGAAGCACAGGTTCTCTAAGGACAGCTACATCCCACACTGCCGCACTAGCTACATTCCACACTGCTGGACTACTGTACTTATCTGGGTGATCCTCCAACGGCACTTCAACATTACCTTTCCTGGAAACTGGAACAGTTCTGGAATGGGGAGGAGGGTGGGGCTGCAATGTTACTCTAGAGATGGCATTGGCAAGCCAGTGACTTCCAAATATTTTGGACTAGAACTCCCCAACCACCTGTCCAACTTTGGGAAGGAACTATGTTGCAATAGCTGTCCTGCTACCAGGATAAAATAAAAAAGAGGGCACTGGAGAATCTAAATGCAGCCGTGATATGCAATAGCAGAAAACATAAGACCACAAGAAAAGCCATGCTGGATTGCATCAGTGGTTCATCTAGTCCTACACTCTGCTTACACAGCAGCAAACCAGCTGTCCACAGGATCCTCATGCAGTGTATGAGTACAATAGCTCCTTCCTGTCCAAATTCCCCAGGAACTGGAGGACATAGGCATACTTCCTCAGCTACCAGAGGTAGCACAGAGCCTTCAGGACTAGCAGCAATCAAGAGATGTTCGGGCTTGAATTGTTCCAGGTGAGTTCTATTTTCTACTGGATTCAAGCCTTTGTGAATGGTATGGTTTCCTGGAGAATAAACTATTTTTTCACTTGTGCATCAAGGACTAGATCACAGAAGTATCTCAGGATATGTCGAGAGCAGAGCCGGCTGGTGCTGGAGGTCAGACTAGATGGCCCGGGAGACCCCTTCTGACTTGCTCTGTTTTCTATGTTTCTATGTTTCTATATTGAATTGGTGCCAAAGCTTTCAGATATATCACAGAACAAGTATACAGGAAAGATCAGTGCAACTGCTAGATCAGATCTTTTAACAAAAAATGCACTGTGGAGCTACTGTAAGTGTCGGGTTAAAGCAGAGATGATTTAGGAAAGATTTGAAACACTGCCTCTTGAATTTTACATAACTTCTTTGGATATAGTTAATATTAGGGTGCTTTAGAACTGAAATCTGTTTATGTTCAGGTATGCCACGTTCACGTGTGCAACCTCTACCTCCAGTGTTCTTGAGGTTTCGAACTGGAAGACTTATCAATCTACAAATGCCTCCTGGCATACTTAGGTCTATTGCCAACAGATACCTTTAGGCCTGATACCTTCCACAGGTCAAGACTGGAGACTGTAGGTGGACAGATGTCTGTCACACTGCATCAGTTCCTCTGACCTAAAGGGACCACCAGCAAAGAATAATTTGATACTTTCCAATAAAGTGCAATATTACATTCTTAGAGTGGATGCAACTGAAATGAAGTTTTCTGGCTCCTAGAAAAATATTCTGATTCCACACCAATAATACCCTGATAAGACTCCAAAATGTGTAACATCATAGTTCAAAGAGTTGATCCATACTTCGCTTGTGATGTTCCTGTAAGCCTTCACCTGCCACTGAAAAATTCTTTAAACATAAGCCATTGGACCTCACTGTATCAGAGATAGTATCTGATCAATGCAATATTTCCTTAATCTCCCTCTCTTTCTTTTTATTTGAACACAACTTTTAATCTCAACTTTGCTCCCTGACTCTGATTTATATTCAGTTCCTACTTTCTCATTCTGTACCCTATAAGGAACTGATCAAGATACCTGCTTTTAAAGTCCTATTTTTAACTATGCATTTTTCAAGTCAGAAATAATAAAGTAAAGTGGGAGATCACTTTGATAATGTCAGTAAGCAAACAAAAAGACAGCTTTCTTTAGATATACAAAGATAGATTTTTTGGTATATCTTTCTTTAGATATACAAAAGATAGATATTAAATATCAAAGATTAGAAACAAAAATAACTTTTTTTAATACTCCTCTATTATTCAAACCAGAATTTATCTGAAATTCCAAAGATAAATGCAAACACTGAAAACAACATATAGATCAGATATAAATAATAACTTCTCAATCAGTGTAAATCAACAACAAATCATGAATTAACTCTGGTTTTTTGTTTTTTTAGCTTCTAGCCAATCAGAGTTTCCATATTTGGATAAAACCATAACAACAATTTAGGAAAGATGCAGTGGGAAGGCAACCGGCACTCTTATGTACTTGCACATGTTCAGACATGGTTTGCTAACCATGGCTTCTTTCACTGTGTGAACCATGTCAGTGTCAGTCCATGATTCCTACAGGTGAGGGCTCCCCATTCCCCAATGGCTGGCTATCACTACTTTGGCTACAATTAAAAGATTAATGTATTAAAGAGCTTCCCTAGGCTTTCCTCCATGTGTTCAGTGGAAGCATGTGGGGATTGTGTCTTAGACATTTATGGATAACTGTTACTTTATTGATATCTCAGATTCATGCCACAAAATACATTTCCTGAACATGCCAATATTCTCACCAGTTCCTTAGCATTTGCACAGGAAAATGTAACAAGTGCGCCTGGCCATAGCAATATAATATTAGTCTTATTGTTCCCACTGGGAGAGTTATCTACATGCACAGACTTTGCCTGTTGAAATCACTGGAACTTCAAAGCACTCAGTTTTGCTTCATCCCCATGATCTGCACCAGTGTTATGTTTGCTGCATAGTGCTGGTTTGATCCAAGACACTGCTTTTCTAGCAGAGTCAACTCCCTCTTTGAATTGCTAAAATATATCTGAATACGCTGGCTAATTTTACATTCAGATTACTGCCCACTCAAATTTATCCTGCTAATTCAAAACTGATGAAAAATGATATGGGTGGAAATGGAGAGGGCTTTCTTAAACCACAACATGCATTGATCAATAGATCAATAATTAGATTAAAGCCTGTCATTTCTAGGTGGCTCACAACCAGAGAAGGAGAACTGTAGCTAAACTCACATCTGTTCCCCTTTAAATAATTGGCATGCCATGGAAACAGTTTATGACAATAGTTGATTTTTGTTAAGTACCACCAATCTTATTCTAGTGATAGCCTCTGTTGAAATACTGGCTCAGATCCTCTGATGTCACTTCTATTAAGAGGAATTTCACTAAGATCAGTTCATACTAGGTCCAATCTTCACTGGACTCTTTTCTAAATTCACTTGACAGCTTAGTCAAGAGAAATAACAATACAATCTTTATGCAAACACGGTTCCTGTAAAGTCTGTTCCTTCTTCCTCACTCATCTGTAGTTGCTGCAGGGATTAAGAGAGGTGACTGGGCACCTCTCTCATTAAGATGTGTTCCTACATGCTTTCATCGAGCAGGTGTCGAGGAATGCTCTGACAAACACTTGAGATCTGTCTTTAATTGAGGGGAATTAAAAAGGCATTTTCCAAAGTTCTATTAGGCAGGGGTTTGGGTTAATCAGCTTGTTCAGACTTGTCTACATTTTCTGGTGAAGGATTATTTTGTTTATGAGAAATAGGCATATAATCCTTTGGGAATAAATAAATAATTCAGATAAGTAACGGTTCAAAGGAAACACAATATGATGTGTGTGTTTTTAGCATACACATTTCATTATTTTCTTGTTCTTGTTCAGATATTTTAGAAAACTAAAATAGTCAACTAGAGGTTTGCTGCTCACTTACAATATGCACAGATGCAATAGATGCTCAAGGAGACGCCTCTCAAATTTGATATGTGAGGTCAGCACCATGCCCATTTAACCAGCTGGGAAGAATAGACATAATCGAGGGAAGGCTTCTCCAATTCACTGCCCTTCAGATGTGTTGGGCTTTAACTCTTCCCATCCTCCAGCCAGTACGGCTGGCTAGGACTTGCAGAGAATTATAGTTCAACACCAGGTTGGGGAGGTGATGTGACTTATTGCCAAGATCAGTTATTTTTTTAGTGGAAGATAAAAGCAGGACATAGCTACATACACTGGCGACAGTGACACACGCATTGGTAACTTCCCAATTAGACTTCTGTAACGCGCTCTACGTAGGGCTGCCCTTGAAGACGGTCCGCATACTTCAATTGGTGCAGAATAGAGCTTCCAGGTTGCTGACGGGGACTGGGCGTTATTCTCATATAACCCCAGTTCTCCGTCAGCTTCACTGGCCCCCGATTGAAGTCCGGGCCCAATTCAAGGTGTTGGTTATGACTTATAAAGCCCTTAACGGCTTGGGACCTGGTTATCTAAAGGAACGCTTGCGTCCATATATGCCCTCCCGCCCCTTGAGATCGGCAACAGATGCCCTTCTCCGGGAACCCTCTGTGAAAGACATTAGGAGGGTGAGTACCCGGAGGAGGGCTTTCTCTGCGGTGGTGCCCCACCTATGGAATGTGCTCCCCAGAGAGGTCCACCTGGAGCCATCGCTATTTGTTTTTTTTGGCACCAGGCCAAGACCTTTTTATTTAAAACTTATTTTAATTGCTAACTTATTATGGTATTTATAGGATTTTAAAATTTTTAAGCCGAGATGCTACCAGGCTTTTTAACCTCTAATTGTATTAATTGTTGTTTATATGCTTTAATTATGCTGTGAGCCGCCCCGAGGCTTTCTTTCGATGGGGGGGGGGCGGCATAGAAATGTTTTAAATAAATAAAAAAACACTATTAATAAAAAGGTACATATATCTGTCTCATCTATATAAATATTTCTAGCATTCTGTCACACACACACACACACACACACACACACACACAGCTTGATAATGCCAGCAGTAACTTTCCATTGACCTCCTTGTCTTTTCTGCCTTCTACTTTTCCTCTCATGCCTACCTATCTTCCCTTCTTTGGTTTGATGCTGGCTCCCTTAGGGCCTTTTTGAATGATATTTTGCTCTCTAGAGCCAATTGAAGAAGGATGGAAAAAGGGCTTAGGCTCACGTGCTCCTCTGTGCTTTCCTCCTCTGCCATACACAGGCTCCCCCTCCACATCATAATGGTGGAGCTTTTACTAGTGCACACATTGCATGCTACCTAAAATGGGCTGGCTCCAGGCTAAGTCTTTCTCAGACTCACTAAAGTCCATGGAACTTATGTTAATCATTTCCAGTTATTTCAATGTGTCCACACTAACTATGACTAAGTCTGGATCCAGCCCATTCTGACAAAACTCATTTAGAGCTTGTTGAAACCACCAGAGGCACTTGATGTGATCAGTTCAGGGTTTTTAATGATGAAAATGGCCTCCACTGAAGGAGAAGCAAGCCAGAAGAATTTGAAGTCCCAGTTTACATTTAGCATGGAAGCAGAATGGTAGACCCTACAGCACTCAAGGCACTTCTACATAAAGTGACTAATGTTCCAAGGTTTGTGGTCTGACAGGAAAATGCCAGACTTTTTTATTTTAAAGAAAAAGCCAGCATATCTCCCACAGTAGAAAGGTATACATGGAGATAGCATGACAGCAAAACAAGACCGAAGCACATTTTTGGATAGGCTTCCGTATTTGGAGTGGCATTTGTCTTCCTCATCCACTCCCCACTTAATTATTTAACTCTGTTAAAAGGAGTGTGTGTATGAGAGAGAATGAGCATGAGAGAGGAAGAGAGAGAGGGAGGGAAAGAGAAGTTTAATATATTTATAAAAATAGCTAATTTGGAATAATGTTGGCAATAACACTTCTGTCTATATGATAAGTAGTTACCCTTCCTTCTTATACACAGCTTAGTTCTTTCAAAAGGGGAACATCTACACCCCCATGAAATGGCTGTTCTAAGACTAACATTGATTGAAAGTACCAAAATAGCAATTGTCTAGGCCTCTACTTCATGTGGGGAGCCTACATGCATGCAAAAGGCTTGGCACGGCTTCAATTCATCCCCAACATGCGGTGGCCACCAGGGGCAGTGACAGAGAAGGCTGGAGAACACGAGGTCATCCTCACTGACTCCCCTTGCACATTCACTAAATACATTAACGTGGGTTGGGGGATCCTCCTCAGTCTGAGTGCTGACCTGGCTCCAAAGAAGCATGTCACACCCTAGCAATGAGTGGGCCACACCTCAAAGCAGATATGCACTACAGATATGCACCCCAGTATGTTTGTCCCCCCACATACTCTCAGATACACCAACAAAAATGAAGAAGGAGGGGAGCTACTGAGCAACATTCCTTTCTTGCAGTACTGCATAATCCAGGCATGTGATGGAATTATAGAAGCTATTCGGAAAGTCGGACTTACCGTGAAGTGTCCTTCTGGTCAGCAGAGTGGACCCAACAGGAAAAGGTTAACTCCTCCACCTTGAGAAGGCAGGGCCAATGAAATTTCACTTCTGCCCCTGGAGAAGGACACCCCCCTCAGTCACAGAACTTGCTGATAGCAGCAGAATCCTCTGAAACTACAAGCTAAAAAGGTAGAAAAGATGAACAGTTCCCACCAACTATGCAAAAAGACAGATGAGTGAGTACTGAATGGGACAGACGCCAAACAAGTCCTAGGAGGAACTGTGCTAAGAATGCTCCCCCTACCATCATGTAACAGGAGTCATGGAAACTGCAGGATGGACCTATTGGGTCCATTCTCTACTGGCAAGAAGAACACTTTGCAATAAGTTCAACTTTCTATTGTCAGTCAGCAGAGTAGTGGAGCCAACAGCAAAGGGAAGTTCAGTGGCACTTTCTCCACCAGGTGGACAGAGTGACTCACAGACCTGTAGAAGAACCTGGCCAGCCAAAGAACTCAGCAACCTCAGCCAAAGCATCGCCATCAAACTTGTATTGCAAGACAAAGGTACGGGAATAAACCCAGGTAGAAGACTTGTATATATCTTCCAGATATGCTTGAGTTGCTTCCCCATTAATGAAAAGACCATGATTTCCTCTGGAATAGGCTTGTTGGAAGAATGGTAGGCCAAGAGATATAGTCTACGAATAGTATTTCTGACACTTGACACCCCTGTTCTCCCTGTATGTTGGAAACTGGGCTGTCCTATGTAGGTTTGATGTAATTTTTCAGCATTCTCCACACAACTAACTTACATCACAACTGTTCCCTCTTGTGGGAATGACCAGGACAAGAATCAGACAGGACAACATCCTGACACTGAAGATAGGCAGAGTTTATTTTAGGAATAAATGCTGAATTAGTATATAGGTCAGATTTTAGACAGTGAAAAATGCAGCGTTTCCCTCTGATGGAAAGGACAGAGTTCTTTAACCCCCTAGCACAGATGAGTGCTGCCAGAACTCCACCTTCCAGGTGAGTTCCTTGACAGGGATGGAACTCTGAGACTCAAAAGGCAATTTGGTGAGAGTCTGGAGCAATACACTGAGATTTTAGGTAGGGAACTTGAGTATGGGAAGGACAGACAGAAAAGTCATCCCCTTAGGAAATGACTTGACTTCTAGTGTGAAGCCCCAGAATTGTATTCAGGGCTGCCACTTGATGCTTTACTCCTGCCCAACTGTAGGAAATCCTGAAGGTGAAGGGATCCAGCATAAAGCTGAAATATTTTTCCCCTCTTACACCTACAAGCTGTCACCATTCATTCTCCAGGCATCAAGATGGAGCTGCTCCAGGTCCAGATGGAACAGAGGACTCTGGGGAAGGAGTCTGGGCCAGTTGATGCTGCTCCTAGAGTTTTGAAAACCATGGTTACAAAAGAACCACCATAATGACATGAGAGTTTTTTTAACCTTTCTGAATAACCTGGGAAAAGATATACATAAGTCTCCAGAGCCAGGGACAATGGTACACTGTGCTGTGTATCTTGGAATCCTGACATTAACTCTGGCGTTAGCAAAGAGGCTGAGGTCCAGTGTCTGCCAGAACTGTACAATTTTGTTAAAGGCCTTGGAAGGAATGAAGACTGATCTTCTATGGTTATCCAGCTGAATCAGTCCTCCTGCTTGCTCAGTTCATTTTAACATAGTAACAGTAACAGGTGATGGGTGGGACTATGCTCAGGACAGCAAAAGTGAAACTTTGTTCTGGAAAACCCTGAGCAAGAGTCTCCTTGCTTGCTGATGTGTTGCAATATTTTCTGTCTTTATTAGGACATACTTGCCCTAACATTTTTGGAAAAAGCCAGCAATATATGGAAGACTGCTCTTAACTGTAGCCAGTTGATCAGACAAGACTGCTTCTGTGTTGACCAAAGATCCTGGATGATTATCCTGGCAGTGAGATACACATCCCAATAAGCTGGCACCTTGAATGATTAGAATTTGGACTAAGGGGAAGCCTTCTGGCCAGATGTCCTGGGTTAGGGCAGTGGAGGGAGGCAGAGGCACAATCTGGGAAACTCAGGTCCAAGTGTCAGCCTGAGTCATGCTGAGTGGATGAGGGAGAAGAAATCACTGAAACATGCAGGAGTGGAAGTGGACCCATGGAACCAAATCTATTATGGCAATCATGAACCCCTGCAGCTGGGACAGGGACATGAGCATAGACTTGCTGGAGAAAACCAAATGGTCAAGAGTCTTTCTGGTTCTTGACTAAATGGCCAGGAACACTAACTTGGTAGCCATGCCTGTCATGACCACCAGATGTGGAAGTCTTTGAACAGGGACCAGAGAACTTTCCCACTGTTGATAATGTTGTGAGCTGCCCCGAGGCTACGGCAAGGGGCGGCATAGAAATGTTTTAATAAATAAATAAATAAATAAATAATGAAAGCATAATCAGCCAAACTGTCAATGGTGAGGAATAAGTAAGTCACTGTCCTCTCCTTCAACAAAGGCCTTATAGTAATTACTGAGGTACGGGTAAACATGTAGTCCTCCCAGATGCAGATCACCTATTAAGTCAGCCAGAAACTTCATGAATAGCCTGGCAACCAAGGAATGGCGGAAAGGCTGAGCACAAAAGGGAAATTGCTTCCTACTAAATGAGAAGTGGAGGTACCTCCTCTGAGAGGGGTAAATGGGAATGTGCAGCCATGCCTCTTATAGGGCAAAAGAGACCAGATGGTCTGTTGGATGAATCACCTCAAAGTGAAGTGTCTCAGTATGGAACCTCTGAATATGCAGAAAACAGTAAACAGACTTCAAAGCCGACATTCCTCACCTTTCTCTGTTCCTCTTGGGCATTGTAAATAACACTGAGAAGACACCTGAGGATGTCTTTGTGGGTAAAATGATTCCAATGACATCTTTATTGAGAAGGTGCTGAAGAGATTTTTTTGTCCTTCTCTCTGGTCTTGGAGACCAGAACCTACAGAAACCTGCCCTTGGGAAATGACAGGAATTCAAGGAATCAGCCAGGCCTCACACTGCCACATATTCATGGTGATGAGTACCCAAGAGTGCCAGAAGAGTTGTAAATGTGGGAAAAAGTTGTTCAGAATATTTTCCTTGCTGCTTTTCTCTCCAACCAGGCCTGGTGTGTTAATGATGGAAGGAGCACTGGGGCTTGAAAGGCCAGTTCTGACCGTAAGAAGGGAAAGGATATTCTCAGGGGCAGCCACACTGAAAAGATGGAGATACATTTTTTTAGCCATGGAGACATCCTTCTTACAGGGGGACAGAAGTACTTTTTTGTCTCTTAATTCTATTAGATTTGGAGTGAGGGAGTCCCAAACAACTTGCTTCCTTGGAAAGGTGTGGCACAGACAGAGCGAGCTACCTTCCAATGATGCATCCACAAACTTCAGCAGGCCATCATCCCAGCAGCCACAGACCTAAGAGTATTGTACACAGTCTGTACAAATGAGACTGCAAGAAACTCCACTGCTTTTTCCAGTTTTTGGAGAAGGTTTCCTAAGAATCCAGAGGTAGGTGAAACCTCAGGAAGAAGGGTGTGTGCCCAAAACAGCTGCCTGGGCTACCATGGAATTGGCTGTTAGCTGTTCTTAAGTTGAGGTTGCATGGGCATGACTCTCATTCTGTCTTTCATCTGAATCAGTCACAACTGTATCTCCTTCCTTGAGAGGCTGGGAGGCCACCATATTCTTCACTATGGTCACCTTTAACCTATGCCTGGTTTCTGGTTTAAAATAATGCATCTCTTTAGTCCAAGACAGAACAAATTTTGCTTCCATTCAGAGTTGAGTCACCTCAGGAAGGACTTAAAAGGTAACACAGGATCAGAAAAAGCTTCAGAAGGGGGAAAAAGGCTCTGCAGCCTTGAAAAGCATTTTCTCTTGAAGCTGCAACTGAAAGCCTGGGATAGTCTGTCTGAGCATTTTGATGGCTTTAAATAGAGTAAAAAGGGGAAAAGTCCTGTCAGCACAGACTGTTAAGACTGAAATGCTGCAGGGTGATTACTCCACCAATAACTTTTCTCCTTTCACCTGTATCCAGAGATCAAAGACAGATGGGCACTGGGATCCATCCCAATGCAGTGCCAGAAGGGAATTGAACAGAAAGGGAAATGTTACCTAGGCTTGTTCTCTTTGTGACAGACAGGTCTCCATTGGGGTGGTGGGCACTCTCAAACACAAGCTTTCACTGTTTCTCAGAGTGCTACTTATGAAGACACTTAGTCCTTTGTAAGACTGGGAGGAAGAGGTGGAAGAAGAGAAAAGGAGGTACTGGAACTCCCACCTGCTCTTCCAATGTCCATACCTGTATCTTCTGCCATGCTATTACTTGCAAATTTAGTGAGAAAGTCCAGATTGTCCTCTTGAGATGGGTGGGCAGGACTGGGCAAAACAGGGCTGAGAGCTTCCCCTGTTGAGGAGATTTTGTGAGATTCTAATAAAACTGTCACCAAAGTGAGAGTGCAGTCCTCTGGCTACTTTGAGAGCTCCATTTCTCCTTCCTGGGACCCACAAGGGAAAACCATTCAAGGATTCAGGCTACCTCTGCGAGTTGGCCAATTAGTGGTAGAAAGGCAGACAGAGGGAAAGCCAGGCACTACTGGGTTCTGGGTTCGTTTGCTGCCCCAGACAAAAAGGTAGGGATACTGAGGTTCCTATCCATCTTGGAAGACCCAGTTGCAAGCAGGAGTAGTGGAGAGGAGGTGGTGTGTTCCTCTTCCTCGCCATCAGGCAGAAGGCCAGCTGAGTGGCAGCAGCAAGAAACGTCTGGGCTAAACATGCCAAGTTCCTTGCCCCAAAGTCCAGCTAGCTGGCAGAGGCAGAGGTCTGAGTGCTGTGAGAGCTGGAGTAGCAGGTCAGGGAAGACACACAAGGGAGGCAAGCCCCTTCCCAAAGCAGTGGCGGGAGGCTTTTCTTCACAAGCGGGGAGTAAACGGGCAACATCGGCCTGAATGCGGCAGGTCCCCTCACAAGCGCAGGGCAGCAGCATGAAACAAGGGCATGAAAAGTGAAAGGGTCTGGGTACAGCAAGCACCTCCCTCGTAACAAAATTCCTTCTTTTCTTTTTTATTTTCCTCACACACTTTTGATTAAACAGCTACACCCATTAATAACTGGGAGCCACTCAGAACCCTGTTTGTTTCATGAAGGCAGAACCAAAACTGGGGGTGTGGGCAATGCAATTTCGTTGGTCCCACCTTCCAAAGCTAAAGGAATTCACTATTTGTTGCTGGCTCCATTCCTCTGCTGACGAAAAGCGGACATTTACACACTGCCTAACCAGCTTGGGACATGTTCCGTCTCTTCCTGTTCTCTGATGGCGTTTTCATTGCCTGGTCTCACTGAAAACGAGGCATTAGCCCCGGGCTCTTTCTCTGGCTACACAGCGACATAAATCAGATTTACTACATCATGCTGTGATGTCATCTTGCTCGCTGTGTGATTTCTAAGTGGTTAAGATAAAACGGTGCCAACGGAGGTGCAACAATTGAGAATGTTGTGCCTGTGAACAACCACACAGAAATTGAATTTATATATGTTCAGCGGTTATAGGGGGTATTTTCTTCTCCAACTCCTCTTTTTGCTTTCAAAAAGTTACTGTGGACCAACCCTAATTATAACCCATTTACATCCTTCATTTTCTGAAGAATTGTCCTTGAAAAATAAGCTTTCACTGAAAAGAAAACTCAGCTTTGAAGACCAGCACCAACAGATGAAGACATTATAAATGAAAAGATTGCCATGATGGAAAAAATGTGCAGAGCTTTTTGAGTATCATCACACTGATACAGTCAAGACTGTAAGTGCAATGACTAGAGAGAGAAATCTATAAAACCATAAGCATATGAAGCCTAAAGATTATGCAGAAGAATGTAAGATTTTTTCTATAAATCTGAAGCAGATATTTAACTACTAGCTCTCTTCATATAGAAGTCTGGTGCTTGAATAAACACACTTCCACTGTAAAGAGAGTGAAGTTCATCACAGTGAAATACATTTTGCCCACATTCTGTTAATGAATAGAAGTATATATGGTTCACCTTGCTTGCCTTTAAAAAGAACACAAAACCATGGAACAGGCATTGTTATCGAAAATCAAATGTGCTACCAAGGAATGCAGGCTGTGGGCTGCAATGAAAGCTGAACCTTTCACTTGACCTACTTCCATAGGGAACTCACCACAGGGTGACTGAGAAAAAAATCATCTAACGACAGAAGAAAAGTAGTTGTGTGAATCCAGCCAGTGTCCCTTTTCCCAGTAGGCTATTTTATTTCTTTCTAGCCTCTTGGTAGAATTAGGGAGATATGAAAAAGTGTGTTATCTTGTAATATTCCAAAAAAGCTTTGTTAGGAAAAAAGCAAGTGTGATTTCAGCTGCAGAATCTGAGGTATTCTTGAGGAGAATCTAAACAGTAATTAAGCGGAAACACCCAGCTTAATTTCAACAAAGCCGCCAAACAGCAAAACTTCATACCGTTGTTAAAGTAAAATGCATCCAAACAATCAGGAAGAGTTTGAGGACCAATTATGAACTTTAAAAAACTAAATCTAAGATTTCCCTTAATCAAGGACAATTTTCACTAATTACCAGGAAAACTAGGTCTGCATGCTATTTTGGGGAAAGAGATCTTGAGGTTGTGGGTCTAGCTGAATAGCTGAAACTACTCTAATGTGCAATTCATTAAGCTGCTTCCATTCTGTTCTCTCTCTGTGAAGCCTGCACACATGCCTTTCAATCATCAGCAAAGCTTCTGCACTACATAGAGCCTATTGACATGCAAACTGAAAAGGGAGATGGATGAAATGTTAGAATGACATGGGATCTGGCAGCTGGTGGCAGGGAAAGAACTTCAACTTGGGCAAAATGTGGAGGCAGAAGTCATTAAAAGCAAACACTCGGAACCCTGCTTGATATGTGGCCAGTGACATACTCCTGCTCTTCAATTACTCACTGGCTATTTCAGAGGCCCTGCTATGAACAGCACATTTCCCCCTTTCTCCTTTTCTTTCTGCACTAGGTTTACAGGGGAAGAATCATCACAGCTGCAATGAAGGGGAATAGTGCAAGTTGACATATCCTCGTTTGTAGGAGCAAATACAAAAATGTAAATGAATTGCTGAGCTAAGGCATCAGATGTATTTAAGCATAAGGGAATAACTGCAGAAGCCCTTGTTAACAAGACACACAGAGTGCAGTAATTCCCGATTTTCATCCTCAGGCATGCTGCTTTACCTCTTGTTTGTTGTGCCTCCTCATTTTACCACAAAATATCCTCAAAGAGGATTCTAATTGGTGACTGGAGGTAAATTGTTAGAAGTGGGAGAATCTGTAAAGGTAATGCAGCAAGAGTAGGCAACCTTTTTGGGCCATGGGCTCCTCTGGCATGTCCTGGACACCACCATGAAATAGCTGCCATGGGAAGCATGGCAAAGGACAAGTAACCTGCCCAAAAGACTGAGTGCAAGGCAGAGATGGGAACTCAGCCCCAGCACTCTAAACAATGTCTTTAAAGCCAATTTTCAGCACTAACCACACCAGTGTTATGCTCCTTTAAAAACTACATTATATTAGTTTTTAAATGGAAAGGTAGGCACTTTAGTGGACACTAAGAAAGGCACCATGTTGCCAGATCCTGAAATACAGCCCACCTCTGCTGTAGTCCATGTGAAGAGGGCAACTGAAGCATGATTGCAATTGCCACTGACCAGAGCCCTATTTTCACTTCAGTGCATACATGGGAGCTCTTGAAAGTGTGAGCTTGCCCAATACATGGGCCCACTTGCACCCATTGAATCAATGAGGTATCATAGCAAGTGAGCACTCAGCTTCCCCTGCAGCTACACATCTAAGAAACTGTTAGGATGAAAAGTTGTCTGTGGAAGTCCTGAATGCACAAACAGTGGTTCATTTCCCCTTCCCTCCTTTGATAAAAGAAACAGAGGAGAAAGGCAAGAAGGGGAAGCTCTTGTTAAACTGGCCAGTTCATTTCTTCAGGCCCAGAACATGAATAATGTTACAGTGCAAATTAGGGTGAAAAACTCCACTCCCCCCCCCAAACACACACACACAAGGAAGAGGAAAAATAGGGACAGAAAGAAAGGGGGCTTCAAATTCTCCATTGGATTATGTCATTTTCCATTTGAAAGCACGATCCTAATGAGATGTATAAAGGCTCCATCAGTTTTGAACGATTTTATAATGCCACATTTATAAATCAAAGCTTGAGCCACTATTACTATTTGAATTTTCTCTTTCTTGGATTTGTACTGACAGCATCAAAGAGCACTCCCTTTGCCTAACCCGTCTGCCCGATGAGATCAAGAGCTAGCACAATTTGAGCATTCAGTTTAGTCACACCCTTATTATTCTTCAGTGCCAGGCAGTTTTGTGGCATTAAACGTTTCAGTGATGTCAGCATTCCTCCCACTTCTTCAGCACAATCTTTGTACCTGTAGTCAGAAGAATAACCACCAAATGACACAGCACAGGGCATTTGTGTGAGAAATAGTATAACTTTTCAAGTCTAGTCTTGAAATTACATGCCGTGTGCACTGCTGTGCAAACCAGCTCTGTGTGGATGTGTTTATTTCAGAATCAAGGGATCCCACATCCTTCTCTGCAGAAGTGCAAACACTTAGATGCTTTAGGGCCTTTCCAAACTGTGATGTGACTTTTTCCTCAGAAAACGCCACTCAGAAAGGGCAGAACCCTTAGGCCAGCCTCCTTCAACCTTGTGCCCTCAAGATGCTTGGTATCACCACTTTCATAATTCTTGATCACTGACTGTGCTACTTGGGGCTGATGGAAGTTGTAGTTTAAAACATCTGGAGTCCTCCTAGACCATGTGAGAGGATCCCAAAGAGCAGTTCCTTCTTATGTCACCTTGTATCAGTTCTTGCAATGATGACTTCCAACATGCAAAGAAGGTGCAGTGGGGTTGTCGTACGTGAACCGTAACTTCCAGTATAACCAAATGGAAGGGGAAGAAGCCATTCCACAGCAGTTGCCATGCCACTGGGGGCTATGGCCTCTAACTATTTTGACAAAATGGCCAAGCCATTTCCTAGACTCCTAGGAAAAATGTTAAAAATATCAGTGACATTGCATGCTATACTTGTGAGATTCCAAGAGCATTTGGCTATTAAAAATTACGAGTATCATCACCATTTCCTCCCAGTGTCCCAGTGTCATCACATGGCATTGTGAACATCCAGCACCACCTTGCCTTAAGGCCCATCACACTCACATCTGCCTGCCTGTGCTGTCCTCAGAGGAGCTAAACTTTAGAGGGCACCATTTAACTTGGCCCATAGGGTACCAGATATTATGTCACTCTGGTGCATTGTGGGAAAAACAAAATGGCACTTTCAGGAAATTGCCTCTCAGTAACACAGACACTTGCTACAGTTAAAACAGAAGAAAGCCACTGCTTTTCTGCACTACAAGGTAAACTTCTCCACCATTAAACCTAATCTGTCTGAAAAGGAGGAGCCTACCAAAAGCAATTTACTGACAGAACGCTCAAACTTGGAGGGACCTCAAATCTGCCTGAAGCATTTACTTACATAAGCAGGAGGAAAAAAGATATCAACAAATCAAACTCATATGATATATGTTAAAAATAATTAATACCTGTAGTAAGGAAGAGTAAACAGATATTGAAAGCTCTTCGGGAAGAGAGAACACACAGGAACTCTGGCTAATGGCCTACCTGAGATACTCTTCTGACAACATCATTGCCCACACCAAGTCCCTGCACAAAGGAGCGGACTGCAATGAAGGTCCTTGTTGCTTTCAGCTTCAGATCCCTTGGGACCTCTCCAAATGGTTTATTCTGCTCAGAATGCTTCATCATGCAGTCCACGTACTCATCAGGAAGGTGGTACTGAGGATTCATGGACTTGAATAGCCGCTCCAACAGGCGAGTCCAAAACTCATGGAGAGCCTCTTCTAGGTTGATGTTGGAACCCCGGTAATAACGCCGCAGCTCACTATACAAGTCTTTAAATAGCTTTATGTTCTGGAGGTAAAGGTCTCCATACATGCCAGGAAATGTGTCATAAAGAGCCTTTTCTGACTTGTTTAACAAATCCTGGAAATAACCTGCAAAGAGGAAAAAAAGAGGAATAAATCAGTGGAAAAATAAGACCTTTCCAAAGGGAAATTTAAAAAGAAGAAGGGAGGGACCATTCAGAGATGGCATTTCAAATTGTTGCTCTTAGATTAGCCAGTTACCCCAAATTAAAAGGCAGAGACTGTCCAATGTAATAGTATCTTCTCTTGATTCTAAAAAGGAAATATTAATTGTAATCTTACTTCTTTGTGTTCCTGCGAGGATGCAAAACTGCTCATGCTCAGTTGGTGGAAAAGCCTTTTGAAAAGGCTGGTGTCCAAATTACATTTCCACAATTTTCTCAGGGGATGAGAAGACATCACACCATATTTACTCATGGCTGATGCACAGCTGGAAGCCAGCCACAGATCCAGCTTTGGTAAAAACTGATGGACCAATTTATCCTTGTGAAATGTGCCCAAATTTATGTCATGGAAATTTCAGGGTGGTGGCAAAAGGCACCAGTTAAATTTAAATGCAATCAACACTTCTGACTGTTTAATCCCTCAGGATAATATATGCAAATCACTGTGTAAATCAGTATGACAAAAGGCTGACAGGATTAAAAGATGCTAAAAGCTTCTTTTCCATGCCATTGCTCCTGACAGGAACTCATGTGCATAAACTAACAATCCTATTTAAAAGAATATACCAAAAATTAACACATTGGGGTGGGATGAGAAGTCCAAACAGATCTTAAAACCTTAATACTTGTTCTCAATTTTTAAAAGACATGAAAATGTGCTTGATGCCTTCCAAAACATTTGCCTTTAAGAGAAACTGTGGAGCAGTCATTAAACTGCTAAATTATTACCAATCTCGTAATTAACGAAAGAGAGAAAATGTTATGTCCTTTCAAAGCATTTTTCTAAGGTGCTGTTGACATTTTGGCTGAAGCAGTATTTCCTTTCAAAGCATATTAAAATAGTGAATGCTAAGGCCAGGAATAGCAAGACATTAAAAGTCAAAAGAAATATTACTGTTCAAATATCTTGGTGCAAGAATTGAAACATCAAGGGGAAAAGTCTCTTAAATTCCTCATGATCTACTTCAGTGCCGCCAGACTGCAGGATGGTATGAAGCAGACAGACTTCAGGTTTGTTAAATCTCCTTTTTAAAACTCAAAACTAAGATCCACCAAGTAGGGCCAAGTGAAAAATGTGAATACTTAGAATTAAAGAACAGGGTGTCACCAAGAACATGCTGAGCCTAAGAAGTTGTTTTCAGCACTGGAAATGAACTGAGCATACAGTCACAAAGAGGTCCATTCCTGGTTTTCCAAAGCTGTCTTAATTTCAGCAGCCTAACTGAGACCAAACCTCCTGGAGATCTGCTAGCAGATTTTTCTCAGTGCGCTCCTCATATGAATCCATATTTATGTGTTTCTTAAAGTCAGACCTAGATGAAGCCATCTGGTCTTATGGTCCTATTTGCTGCACTACATTGTATGTACAATGAGGGAGATCTGTGTACCATTTTGGACTACTTTAAATGGGATTAGACAAATTTATGGAGGATAAGACTACTAATTATAATGGCCGTATATTATCTCTAGCACTGCAGCCAGTATGCCTTTGTATGCCAGTTGCTGGGAAACCCAAATGTTGTCACACTCCTGCTTGTTGGCTACTGTGAAAATAATGCTGGAGAGACCTTTTGGTCCAATCCAGCACATTTCTTATTTGTTATGTTCTATTATAGTGGAAGCCCAGGTGGTTTTGCAATACTGTGATATCTGGATGGGGTGACAAGACAGATGGCAGGTGTAAGCACCAATAGCTCAGTTCTCTTGGCAAGTCCTTTGGCCTTCTGGCTGCAACCTGTAAGCAAATATTTAATATTATATGCACAATAGTACAGTTTTGTCCAATGATACCATAAAGTCACTTAGAGTGGAAATTCTAAGATCCACATGTCTCAGCAAGTAGTAGAAAGCTGCACTATTTCAAGTGGAATGCAAGCAGAAAGTAAGAAACATATTCCAGTTTAGTAGAATGGTGTAGAGTATTGCGACCGAAGAGGAAATTTATCACCAAACAAACAGGGCAGAATTTGCATAAAATGTGCATATGCAAACATATAGCTACACATTTGGAAAAATTATGAGGATCTCCAAATTCATATATCGGAAGGCAACTGCTCATACAAGTGTTCTGAAAAGATGCATTTATTTGCAAGCAAAAAGGGACAGCACTGATGGAAGGCTTTTGCCTCCATGCGGCAGGTAGCTTGCTTCTTCTTCACCTACACCTTTATAAATTGGGGCACTGCACCACATGTGCAAACTAGGGCGCTACAGACTGTTGCAGGTATAATGGGGGAGGTCTGTGCTCAGATCCATGGTCAGTGCAACTCACAGCCTAACATGGGACCTGACCACCTCTTCAGTAGGAAACCTGATCTTGTTCTGACTGGACTGAAGACTCACACACATTAAATGATATGGGGATGGGCTTGGACTCTTACTTTAGTTACTGCTTATGGGGGGCTTCTCCCACTTTATAAATTTAAAAAGGCCCTGCAAACATTTGCTGCAACACGAAGCTCTCATTTCCTGGATTGCCCATGGGGATGTCATGTGATAAAACACAATTCTTACAGGCAATCCAACAAGCCCTACCAGTCTGTGAGCCTGCAGAAAGCTTGGTGCCATTGAGAGTGGTTGTGTGGTGCTTATTTTTAAATATTTTTTTAGAAACAGGAAAAACTCCTTGGCCACCTTGTAAATATGAAATAAGGAAGACACCCACCCCTTCCCTGGTTTTCCCAGACAATGAGGCAAATTGGACAGGGGCTTGGACAGCTGTTGAAGTATATGACTCTCTGGAGTGAAATAGAGCACATGGCCTCTGTAGTAAAATAGCAAATATATAAGATATTGTAATATTAATTATTCCCTTACAAAATGCCATATAAATCTTAATTCTATTAGGAGCCAGTGGAATTTGGTTCGACAGACCATTAACAATTCAATATTAATATTATTCATTTAAGACATTTATAATTCACAAGCAGCAGATGGCTGCTAATAATATTCATGACCATAACCTTAAAGTACTAATATCAGAATATCACATTAAAACTGAACAGATCACTTTTGCCACCAGTTGACAAGGGAAAATTTGGCCAACCAGGCCTTCCCCTTGTGTGGTGGTGTTCTATGAACACAGGATGGTATGTGCATAGGGAAATTTTACATGTTTACTGAACACACCGTGTCCTTGTCTGCCTATGTCAACCCCCCCCCCCCATATTTGTAATATAGGAGGGGGCTGAACTCAGTTCTGTTACCTCAAGAAATGTCACCATCAGGGACAGAATTCTGTGAGGTGTTGTGACATACCCAATTCAATTCATTTGGGATGTTTTGGTAAATGCATGTTCACAGTCTGTTGCTAGACTGACCAGCACCTTTGGGATTAGAAGTGTGCAAAGGCTTCTCCAGAGACTTTGGGATGTCTGTTTTTTGTTGGTCTTAGTTTACAGAGTATCTTGGTTCAGTTGCACAAGGACCAAACTACACCTTTACCTATGACCAAGGTGTGTAGATATGATTTTATGGTGCAAAACGGGGAATGCTGGATGTCAAATTCATCGTATTATCATTTGCCTTTTGCCAAAGGATCAGTTCCTGTACTGGGGCTGGGGTGAAAGGAAATGACCATAGGAGGCAGACTGTAGGGTGGAGGAAAAGAGAAACATGTGTGTGGAAGGAAGAGAGAGAAGGAAGACAGGGAAGGAAAGGAAGAGAGGGGAGGGAAAGTTCCAGACTCTTGATTCCACACCCTTTTAGACACCTTTCACATATCTCCCCCTCCACCCCACTTTACATGTGACAGTGGCAGAAGGCCCACATTTAAGGACACAGGTCTGCCACTGGTACGTATAATTTGGCCCTGTTTCTTCTCAAGCCATTTGCTCTGTGAGCAATTTTCTACAAAGCATTGTCTTTCTGTTTAGGTAAGTTGGCAATCTTTCAGTGTGTAGCAGGCTTCCTACTATTTTTCTTTTGTTTTATTCTCCCCCTCCTACTACTAGATGGTTAATAAGGATTCCAGCTATGCTCCAAGTAAACTGTACTGAAGAATGCACAATACTATGCCAAGACCTTTTTCTGTATAAACAACATATATCTGGGAAGTAATTGCATCAGAAACCATTTGTGCAGAGGTACCTATATTATCTAGATGGGTTATTGCAAAATATTCCAGTTCCCTTGCATACCTTACTCCTAAAGATTAGTAGCTATCCTGTTTTCACTGATCTAATACATATGGTGCTTTTTGACAGGCAAAAAAAAAAAAAATCTTGTTATGTCCAGACCTTTAATTAGGTCCCCAATGTGCACCTGACTAACAGCTAAGTTAGCCCATGAAGGAAATAAACTACCGGTGATAGAAGCATGAGGAATGGGGGAAACAGGATAAATATGAGAAAACAGCAAGCAAGAAATGAGTGATGTTGGTATATTTGATTTTGAAAAACCCAAGCAGCTCAGGTTGGTTTACTGGCTGAGGATTGTGAGCAAATGAGCTAAAAGCTAAGGGCAATATCCAATGGAGTACAACTGCTAATGTGAATTATACCAACCACCTTACATTGATCGCAATGGACAGGGAATTTCAGGACCAGGGAAAAGAGTTTTGGGAATTGAAACTCCATAAGGTGAGGGCTAGCAATGCCCCTGAATATCATGATCATGGGCCATGGGGTAAAGAAATCGAATGCACTAGTATATAGCTGTTACAGACCATAACCAGACTCCCAAATATAGGATGAAGTATATATAAGGTCTTCAGTTCTAACAATAAATGAAGATTAGTAGAATTAGGTGTGAATTAGTACAAAATTTACAAATTGAGCTTAGCAACACACATAATAATAAACACCAGACCGATGCTGCAAAGATCTATACTCCATAGGAACCTGGAATGTAAGATCCATGAATCAAGGCAAGCTGGATGTGGTCAAACAAGAGATGACAAGACTGAACATCGACATCTTAGGAATCAGTGAACTAAAATGGACAGGAATGGGTGAATTTAATTCAGATGACCATCAGGTATACTACTGCGGGCAAGAATCCCTCAGAAGAAATGGAGTAGCCTTCATAGTCAATAAAAGAGTAGGAAAAGCAGTACTGGGATACAATCTCCAAAATGACAGAATGATCTCTGTTCGAATTCAAGGCAAACCATTCAACATCACAAGAGTCCAAGTCTATGCCCCAACCACAGGTGCTGAAGAGGCTGAAGTTGACCAGTTCTATGAGGGCCTACAACACCTTCTAGAATTAGCACCCCAAAATGATGTCCTTATCATCGTGGGGGATTGGAATGCTAAAGTAGGAAGCCAAAAGATAACTGGAATAACAGGCAAGATTGGCCTTGGAGTACAAAATGAAGCAGGGTACAGGCTGGTAGAATTCTGTCAAGAGAATATGATGGCCATAGCAAACACTCTTTTCCAGCAACCTAAGAGACGACTCTACACATGGACATCACCAGACGGTCAACACAGAAATCAGGTTGACTATGTGCTCTGTAGCCAAAGATGGAGAAGCTCTATACAGTCAGTAAAAACTAGACCAAGAGCTGACTGTGGCTCAGATCATGAGCTTCTGGTTGCAAAATTTAGGCTTAAATTGAAGAATGTAGGGAAAAGCACTAGGCCACTCTGGTATGACCTAAATCATATCCCTGATGAATATACAGTAGAGGTGAGAAACAGATTTAAGGAATTAGATCTGATAGACAGAGTGCCTGAAGAACTATCGATGGAGGTTAGCAAAATTGTACAAAAGACAGCAACTAAAACCATCCCAAAGAAAAAGAAATGCAAGAAAGCAAAATGGTTGTCTGAGGAAGCTTTACAAATAGCTGAGGAAAGAAGGGAAGCGAAAGGCAAGGAAGAAAGAGAAAGATACAAACAAATGAACGTAGAATTCCAGAGAATAGCTAGAAGAGATAAGAATGCTTTCTTAAATGAACAGTGCGAAGAAATAGAAGAAAACAATAGAATAGGGAGGACCAGAGATCTCTTCAAGAAAACTGGAGATATGAAGGGAACATTTCAAGCAATGATAGGCATGATAAAGGACCAAAATGGCAGGGACCTAACAGAGGCAGAAGGGATTAAGAAGAGGTGGCAAGATTACACAGAAGAACTATACAAGAAAGAGCTTAACGTCCCTGATAACCACGATGGGGTGGTCACTGACCTCGAGCCAGACATCCTGGAAAGTGAGGTCAAATGGGCCTTAGGAAGTCTGAGCAACAACAAAGCCAGTGGAGGTGACAGTATTCCCGCTGAGCTATTCAAAATCCTAAAAGACGATGCAGTAAAAGTGCTACACTCAATATGCCAGCAAATTTGGAAAACTCAACAGTGGCCACAGGATTGGAAAAGGTCAGTTTACATTCTGATCCCAAAGAAGGGCAATGCCAAAGAATGTTCAAACTACCGCACCACTGCACTCATTTCCCATGCTAGCAAAGTTATGCTCAAAATCCTGCAAGCTAGGCTCCAGCAGTATGTGGACTGAGAACTACCAGAAGTACAAGCAGGATTTCGAAGAGGCAGAGGAACTAGAGATCAAATTGCCAACATACGCTGGATCATGGAGAAAGCTAGGGAGTTCCAGAAAAACATCTACTTCTG
Organism: Varanus komodoensis; assembly: GCF_004798865.1. Classification (NCBI taxonomy): domain Eukaryota; kingdom Metazoa; phylum Chordata; class Lepidosauria; order Squamata; family Varanidae; genus Varanus; species Varanus komodoensis. The sequence goes on from NW_025335661.1 coordinate 1,179,380, forward strand.
CTTCATTGACTATGCTAAAGCCTTTGATTGTGTGAATCAGAACAAATTGTGGCAAGTTCTTAAAGAGATGGGAGTACCAGACCATCTTATTTGTCTCTTGAGAAAACTATATGCGGGTCAAGAAGCAACAGTGAGAACAGGACACAGAACCACTGATTGGTTCAAAATTGAGAAAGGAGTTCAGCAAGGCTGTATACTGTCGCCCTGCCTATTTAACTTGTATGCAGAGCACATCATGAGAAAGGCTGGGCTAGATGAATCACCAGTTGGAATTAAGATTGCTGGGAGAAATATCAACAACCTCAGATATGCAGATGATACCACTCTCATGGCAGAAAGTGAAGAGGAACTAAAGAGCCTCTTGATGCGGGTGAAGGAGGAGAGTGCAAAAGTTGGCTTGAAACTCAACATTAAGAAAACTAAGATCATGGCATCTGGTCCTCTCACTTCCTGGCAAATAGATGGGGAAGAAATGGAGGTAGTGACAGATTTCATTTCCTGGACTCCAAGATCACCAGACGGAGACTGCAGCCAAGAAATTAAAATATGCTTGCTCCTGGGGAGAAAAGCTATGGCAAATCTAGACAGCATACTAAAAAGCAGCGACATCACCCTGCCAACAAAAGTGCGTATAGTCAAGGCTATGGTTTTCCCAGTTGCAATGTATGGCTGCGAAAGCTGGACCATAAGGAAGGCTGAGCGCAAAAGGATTGAGGCCTTTGAATTGTGGTGCTGGAGGAGACTCCTGCGAGTCCCTTGGACCGCAAGGCGATCAAACTAGTCAGTCCTAGAGGAGATCAACCCCGACTGCTCTTTAGAAGGCCAGATCCTGAAGATGAACCTCAAATACTTTGGCCACCTAATGAGAAGGAAGGACTCCCTGGAGAAGAGCCTAATGCTGGGAACAATAGATGGCAAAAGAAGAAGAGGGCGGCAGAGGATGAGGTGGATAGATGGAGTCACTGAGGCAGTTGGTATGAGCTTAAGTGGACTCCGGGGGATGGTGGAGGACAGGAGGGCCTGGAGGAATGTTGTCCATGGGGTCACGATGGGTCAGACACGACTTTGCAACTGACAACAACAACAACAATGTATTCAAAACAGTCTCTATCCTCTTAAAAGCTTTGTAATACAGGTAAATATTAATACCTGCCACCCGCCTTTTTGCAATGTGAGACTACCAAAGTTCTGATACCCCTTGTATTTAAAAAAGAAGCTTCTATGGATCCTGACATTTGTGGTTGTTAGTTAAATCTGGAGGTGGCAATCTCTGAGTGTGCTATACATAGGAGGAAGACCATCATCTTACTTGAAAATGCTGGTACATCTTAAAACATTTTATTTATTCTAAAAGAAACCATAGGGTAAACAGTCTACAGATGCATAAAAAAAACCAATTTCCAGTTGTCACCAAAGAACAGGCTGTAGGCTGTAAATTCAGAGCTCCAAGAGCATTGAAACGTACTTGTCCTAAGCAAACTCTTCCTTCAGCCCAGCAGCCAGCTTTAAATAAGCAGATATTAATTTCTAGAGTCATATCCTCCCTCAAGCAACTTTCACAAATGCACGAACATTTCAAAGTTTACAGTGCCACTCCAAGTTAGCATTCTTCTTCCTGTTCCTACTTGAATGACTGTTGATTTGCTTTAAGGCACTCTTAATTTGCATCAACTCACACAGAGTTATTCAAGTGGTATAAAGTCCTATAAGATACATGGGATCTTTTCAACAGAACAACAAACATATAACTGATTGCTGCATGAGATTACAATTATTGTTTTCATTGTTTTTACTGGCTTATATGATACTTTGATACTGAATGGTTATTGAGATTTCTCTATGGCAAGGTGGCTAAAAGAGATACGAACAAACATCAGCACATCTTAAAAAGCAGGAAAAATGTATTGCACTGGGTAGGTTCAGCCAATTCTTTAAGCACAAGGTATCCTACACAGCCACCTCAGTCCTTCTGCTGGCATCCCTTGGGATACACTGACGGAAGCAGGGATGACAGTTGCCCAAAGTGGGCATTTTCAACAGCGGTTATCCACTTCCCTGCAGACAGACTGCTTTGCATTGGGCACAGAAGGCCAGCACAAGGCAAACTATCCCTTTCCACAGCTCAGCTGCAGGGTTCACTGTGGGTGAGCAGTTGGAAGGCAAGGGAGGGTTAATGTTCAGCTTCCAAGTCCAGCACTAGGCGACTGGACTTGGTGACTGGGCCCATGCTACTCCACCATGAGTGGTCCATGGGGTGGGGTCCAAGGACAGGAGGGTGGGATCAATTCCCCTGTCCATTGCTAGGGAGGCAAGGCGGAAGTCTGTTTCCCTTACAGTGCGGGAGTACCACTCATGTGCCCCTCCAAGCGAGAACAGTGTGGTGTAGTGGCCAAGACCATGCGACTGGGACTCGGATGATCTGGGTTCTAGTCCCTCCTCAGCCATGGGGCCAACTGGGTGACTTTGGGCCACTCAAGGACCATCAGCCCAACCTACCTCACAGGGTTGTTGTTGTGGATATAAATCTGAGAGCAGCCAGAGAAGAATAATGTAAGCCATTCCGAGAACTTTGTAAGAAAAAAGGTGGGATATAAATCTAATAAACAAATGGGAGTGGGAAGGGCAGTGGGAGAACAGAAGCCAGCTTTGGCAAACTGGCTGCAACAGGGCCCTTCTCTCCACTGGCTTCACCTGCCATTTGAGGCTGGCACAGAAGGGCAACAAGCTTCAGCTGGCTGAAGATGGCTCATCTTCTGTGCACTCCCCAAATCACCACCATCCTTTGGGCTATGACAACAATGTAAAGGGACCTATTCTGCTTGCCTTCCAAGGACAGCGCTGCGTATGCCATGCATTCTCTTTGCCTGGTAGAGTCGCCTTAACCCCAACTCAGTACTGACCTTGGTCAGGTTGAGGAGGGGTGTTTCTGTTCGTCAGTAACTTGCATGTGTACTTGGATCCAGGTTAGGAGGCATGGAGAGGATGCCTTCACAGGTGTGGTGGTGGCAGAACCAGTAGTCCTTGCACAGCTCCTCCTCCTGAAGGCCCACCTGTAAGCCACCCCTGGAAAGCATGGAGGGTTCAAGCAAAATGCTAAGCCACCCCCGGGTGGCTGAGTGTGCCATATGAACCCACTCTTTGACAAAATGATAAGCCACTGTGGTTTACAAGCCAGGGGTAGCTGGCCACGAACCCAACAGCATGGTTTGTTACGCATTCTGGCAGGGTTCAGACAAGATGACAAGCCAGCCTTGGGTTAGAGGTATCATGATTTACTGTACTGTGTGGGTCTAGTCACTACTTTGTCCCTCTTTCATGCAACCCAGGGATATAATACTAAACTAGAGCCATTTGATTTACATTATTTCTTAATACTCCCTATTCTATTTTGTTTGTTTAGAGGTGACTTCTATCATAATGGACCATTTTTCAATTCTGTAAGAAAATGGGGGTATATCACAGCTGGTCTGACCCCCGGAATTCTGCCTCCAGAGCTGATAACTGAACTAGATAAACTGGTGATACAAACCAGCATGCCAGCTCTTGTGCCAATCCTACAGTTCAGTAACTTCAGCAAACTATGGGAATAATAAACATTTGTGGCAAAAATATGGCAACTGTAGCTGGTACGTTGCAGGGCTGATTACATTCAAAGAATAAAGCAAAAGCTCAGGTCAAACAGGGTGTTGTATGAACTAAAGTGGAACATGTAAATCAAATAGTACCAAATGGAACACTACACAGAAACAGGTGGATTGTAATGGAAAGCAGCTGGGGTGGGTGGGTGGTGAATTTTAGCAACAACTTGTTTGTTCTGCTCATTCCCACTCAAGCTATTTATTTTGCGGGTGGGGGAGAAATAAGACATCACTTTAAAGGGGTCTAGCAGCTGTGTGTTTTTCTGATATGCTTTTTCTGTGTATACTCTGTTATGTCAGAGTAGGTGCAACGGGTCTGATCCAGAACTGAAAACCCTTCTAATTCACATGTAAGGATTTCAAACCAATCAGAGACGCCACACTAATTCTAGTGTAAAAATGAGCAAAAGACATAGCTATTGAACACACATTTAAAGTAATGCCTTATTTAGCCTTGGATCTTCAGAGCAGATGTCCAGTTCAATTGCACACAAACTTTATGGTTCAATTGCTTTCTCTTTCCTTTCATGTGTGGTGAAGCCTATATACATGAACATTTTGGATCAATAGAAAGTAGTAGCAAATGAATTGCATGTGTAGAAAAGTGAGATAAGATCTGTGGAACCACATATTTCAACCTTGTTCAGACAATGATGCGGTGAAGTGGCATCCAAGTAGTAACTGTAGAGGAGTTGAGAGAGTTATATTTTATATGATGGACAAACAAATTCTCTGCTTGCTAATAGGTCTCTACTTCCCATGATTCTAAGAGAATATAGTACTGGAAGTTTTAGTACTGGAATTTTGTTTTCAAAACAACTTTTGTTTAACATTGTGTTTCCTTTCCCCTGATAATGTGTTGATTTTCTATTGAAAGCTTTGTTGAAAGCAGTGCAATCACACAACAGACTTCATAAAGTCAAGTCCTTGGGAATATTTGAGCCTCCCAGAAAAATACTCTATAATGGAGGGTTCTTGACAGGAAGGAAAATCAGATGCTTAACCAGGAGTACATGCTTTAGTTGAACCTCTTGGCAATAATGAGTAGCAAGAGCACATGAAGTACCAGTGAATAGCTTATCAAATGTATCAGCTGTTTGGTTTATCAAACACATTTTCTCATCTTGAATAACTCAAGAGCCTTTTCTCTTTTCCCATGGTACTCTCTACAGAAAACCTTGAGATGAGCTAATCTGATTGGCATTCAATACCTGTCCTAAGCACAATTACTTGGAAGTAATTACTATTGATTGGAAGAACAGCTTAAAAGATAGTGTAGTTTTGGCCTCAGTTTTAATGTGGATAGGTTTAACTTCTGGGCAAGCTATGTAAGTTTAAACCTTCATTTCATATTACATTAGACCATCAAACTACTGAACCAGGAACTCTTGGCTTGTTTCCCTCTCATTAAGCCAGAATTGTAACCTAACAAGAAGTTCTTTCCTGAGTAATAGTGCAACTGAATTTCAGTGTAAATCAGCAAGGATAAAATGTCTGCTAAGGATTGAAAAAGCCCATAGGGAACCATGGGGCTCAAATGGGTTGATCTTCAAAAAATCCTTGCCACTCTTGCCAAGCTCACCTGGGCTGCCGTCAAAGATAGCCGCCCCACTGATGTCCAGGCAGCAGGCTGAAGTTACTCCACTGCTATGCCTTTTCCCCCATCCCCCATCCTGGGGGGATTTCTTTTTGCGGTCTTTGAGGTGACATTTGGTGATAGCCTCTCCAAAATGTCCAGGCTGACCACTGGAGGAGTTGTCACTAGTTTGCTATTCCCTGCCTTTTTATTTTTCAAATACAAGGAATTTGTGGAAGTTTCTTGTGCACTTTGGAGGAGCTGTCATTGTTTGTTGCCTTGGAGATCACAAAAAGCAATCTATGAAAGACAAAAAAGTAGAAGGAGAAAAATGTGGTGTGTGTAAAAAGTAACACAGCAGGAAAAGGAGGCAAGGTAGGTTTATCTGCCAGATCCTTGAGAATACAGAGTGGAAGACAAGGGGGAAAGGAGGGAAGGAACCTCACGGTGAGCATAACTGTAAAGTGGATTGCTCTGCAAACAACCAACCCTCTGCTGGTCATTTGCGGTGTGGCTTAGCATTATGTATGAACCCACCTATTGCAATCTTTTATCTTCTATTTATGTATATCACAGGTTTCGTGACTGATTTGCTAACCTTAGAGGTTCATTCATCTTACCACATGGTGTCATTCAAACTGGGCAGGGGGAACTAAGCACAGAGGGTGACCATGTGTCTGCCCCAACATCAACATGCACACGCAATATGATCATCCTTGGAGGTCGCTTCCTATGTGCCTCCACCATTTTAGCCAAGCTGAATGGTAACTGGAAAAGGGGACTTTTTCGTTGCAGTGCCTGTCTTCTGGAATTATCTCTGTATCTATAGCATCTATATTAGGAAGGGGGTACACAAGACCCATTCTCATGCATTCTACCAAAATGCTAGTTGGCTACACAGCAATGTACAAGCATACTGTCCATTATGACAGTGGTCAAATGTGTGTGTGTGTGCGTGTGTGTGTGTGTGTGCGCGCGCGCGCGCGCGCGTGTGTGTCTTGCTAATGTGGAGTAAGTGTAATTGGTCCATATAGTTCCTCTTCAAAACATGAAGAGTTTTCATCAGGACCTCTGAAAATTAGTGGTGGGCAACCTGTTTCAGCCTACAGTATACATCATCCCTTGCAATGAGGGCTAACGCTGATGGGACTTGTAGGCCAAGACATCTGGAGGGCCATAAATTATCTACCCTTGCTGCAAATGTTCCTACTGACTCCATAGACTTAAACTGAAGTCTTGGTTTAATGCTGCAAGACTATTTTTCTAGCAGAAAAGAGTAAAAAAACCCCTTGCAGGCTGGTAACAGTTATTTGTCAGTTCATCTTAAGGTTTATTGTACAGAAGAGTAGTTCAGCTCTCTTGAGAGCATCAATGGAAAATACCATAGGATTCAGCTCATTTCTGAAAAGCAGGCTCTACAAAGAAAAGATGAATAGAATAGTATCAAATGCTGCATCACCATTTCTCAAGAAAAGATGAATACCCATCTTTCAGAAATGGATGGATGCCAATCAAGATTTTTTGTCTAAAGCTACCACACTGAAAGAAGCATGAGTGAAATGTACTTCCTTTCTGTATAGCATTCATATCTTTAGCATTTGGGTGTATAAGAACATGAGGAAGAAAAATAGACTCTGAGGTGCCCTATATAACTATAATAAAACGGAAAGAAACTTGTGGCTGTTTCTTTTCTGTAGTTCTCTAACTGAAGAATATTTGAAGTTTGCATTTATCATCTTAAATCCCAACACCTTGCTGTCTCCAATGTCCTCAAAACAGACTCATAGTACAGAAGAAGAAATTACAGGGGCCACTATAAGAAAGATAAAGAAAACAAAGATTGAAACATTTTTAAAACAAAATTGTGTCTGTTTTGCAAGCCTTTGTGGCAGACAACATTCGTAGGGAGAACATGACAAGTCCTAATAGCCCTCCCCACGTCTTCCAACAGCAAATTCCTTACCTTAATTATGCATTGGGCAACAAAGTATTTCCTCATAAGAAGCTAGGCTTGGATGTAAAGGACATGATAACCAGTTCCATGTGCAAAAGAGGGCTTTGAAATTGTGTTTCTGAAAGAGCAGCTTCCCAAAGGAAGCATAAACTGAATTTCAGAAGCCGTTGGCTATATGGCATGGGAGTGAGGGGTGTGTGCATGGGGTTTGATTTTCAGAGGAAAACAAAATAGAACCATCCTTCTTCTGGGCATGCCCAATCTCTAAGTACACCTAAAGAAGCTCTTTGGATCCTGGCCATAATATAAGAATGCTCATTATTAATTTAAAGGCTAAGTGTGTTTGGCTTTGAGATTAAATATATTATTTAGAGTTATAGCTTATTCCCATCTGTCAAGGGGTTAGGGACATTTCTTTATTAGATGCATGCTTACAAATCAGAGATGAATATGCACATATTGTTGATGGGAAGCAGACAGACCAAGTCAAGGGTCAGAACAATGTTCATCAAATCTTGTTATTTTAAAGAAAGCAGAGTTAATTCAACAACCGAAGTCTCTTTATCACCTTTCTTGCCCATCTCCATTATGGATGCTCAGAAACTGGTAAAACTACTCAGTGCATGGCATCCAATGTTTGTCTAACCTACACCCAATTCATTTCAATGGGTCCACTCAATGTGGAGCTAAAACTGGATACAACCCAGAATTACTGCAGCTTTTCAGTCTTCCCATCTTGATGAGTAAGTGAGCATCTCTGAAAATGTAAGGAAAGCATAACAGATCTTCTTGCTCCTGAAAAAATCATCAACAGCTCAATTGATCGGTCAGCGTAGACCTTCCTTTCCTAAGGTCTACTTAAAGATATGTCTGAGTATGCATTGTTTTACCTTGTGCAACTTTTTAGTATTAAACTGTAAATTGGAGATGATAGGATGGAAAAGCAGGGTATGCATGTTTAACGTAAGAGCATACATCCTCTGACAACTTGTTCTAGGGCATATTCCTACAGGAAAGAAACAGCTTCCATTTCTGGGAATCACACAGTTACATTGCAGAAGAGGATGAAAAAGACGTAATGCCTCTCAGATGAGAAGGAATAAAAGATTATGAACAGAGATGTTTACAAAGGCAAGATCAGTCATGGAATCATAAGATTTCCCTCTTCAGCCCCTTCCACCAAAAGAAAGATCAATTTCAAGGTGAACAGTGCAGAACAGACTTAAGGCCACATCTTTCCAAAGTGAAATGAAGCACAAATTGCCAGCCAAAACAAGAGAGGCTCCTGGTACTGCACTTCATTTCCAAAGTACATGAAGGGATAGTTTAGAGATGACATGTGACTCACTTGGGCTAACTCCAAAGTTAACAGACACTTGCTTTAAGAATTTAAACTGTCAGCTTGGGAACTGTCAGGTGAACTCTGAGAGTACACTTTTATTTTGATGGGGGAATGGGGAGAGGCACTGAGCTGATTGCAAGATCTATCAAGGTTGTTTATAGAACTTTCCAAACTTTGCTAGGAAAGAATGCAGGACTTTTGAAAAAAGAATGCAGAAAAATGTTGCCAACAACACATGGAAAGCTTGTAGTGTGTACATCTGAAGGGACAAAGCCTCTGTTATTTTCAAAAAACATGTATGAGATACAGTATTTTCCTGAAAAGTGGGTTAAAACTATAATAATTAGAATAAATGTCTAATTTTTGCTTTTTAAAATAAACCTTTTCCATTTCCAAAAGCAAACTCCAGCAACATTGCATATACTTTATAGCTGCAACTCAACAAGATATAAAAATATGCTTGGTTCTGAGGCAGCCCTGTTGCTTTATGTTCTAAGGTGTACAGAACACTAATTTTCCTGTTTCCATCTAATTGCACACTGCCCTGGTTATTTAACTTGTACTATCTCAAAAAAGCTAGCGATTTATTTTGCGGTGCACCTGACACGGCGACTCTCCCAGACAGAGAAAAGGGCAGCATCTCTGGAATAACACTGTGGTTTTCAGGCAAGATTTTCCTTATCATAGCCTGTTCTTGCCATCGTCTCACACAAAGTTTTATCTCTTTCCCAGGCAATCAACAACCATTTCCTTTGAGACTTGGAAATGTTTGATACTAGGGTGTTTCTGGAAGTATAATAAAATAGCTGCCTTCACAGAATGTTTATTTTATTTAGTAAACTTCTATGCCGCCCCATTTGCCGAAGCCTCGGGGTGGCTTACAACAATAAATACATATAATCATATAAAAGCAATATAATTGGAAATGCCCTGGCCAAAGATACAAAATCAATAAATAAGCTAACAATTAAAATGCTGTTTAAATAAAAAGGTCTTGGCCTGGCACCGAAAAACATATAACGACGGCGCCAGGTGGACCTCTCTGGGGAGCGCATTCCAGAAAGCCCTCCTCTGGGTACTTACACTCCTAATATCCTTCATGGAGGGTTCCCGAAGAAGGGCCTCTCCCACTGATCTCAAGGAGTAGGAGGGCATGTATGGACGTAAGCGCTCCTTTAGGTAACCAGGACCCAAGTCATTAAGGTCTTTATAGGTAATAACCAACACCTTGAATTGGGCCCGGACTTCATTGGGGAGCCAGTGGAGTTGACGGAGGACTGGAGTCATGTGAACGTAACTCCCAGTCTCCATAAGTAGCCTGGCAGCTCTACTTTGAACCAACTGAAGTATTCGGACCGTCTTCAAGGGCAGCCCCACATAGAGCACATTGCAGAAGTCTAATCGGGAAGTTACCAAAACATGTGTCACTATCGCCGGCATTCGTTCTCCAGGTAGGGATGCAGCTGATGGATCAGCTGAAGCTGAAGGAAAGCGCTCCTTGCCACCACCGTCACCTGAGCTTCAAGTGAAAGCTCTGGGTCGAGGAGCACTCACAAGCTGCGGACCTTGTCCCTAAGAGGAAGTGCAACCCCATTCAGGACAAGGTCAAGGTCCCCTTCCCCAAGGCCCGATCCACCTACCAACAGGATCGCCATCTTGTCTGGATTGAGCTTCAGTTTATTGGCCCTCATCCAGCCCATTACCTCGGCCAGGCACCGGTTCAGTACAGCCACTGCCTCACCTGGATTGGTGGAAAACGAGAGGTAGAGCTGGGTATCATCAGCGTACTGATGATTCCGCAGCCCACACCTCCTAATGACCTCTCCCAGCAGTTTCATGTAGATGTTGAATAGCAGAGGGGACAAAATGGATCCCTGTGGTACTCCATGGCATAACTGCCATGGTGCAGAGCCATAGTCTCCCCGCACCACCTTCTGGAATTGGCCATTGAGATAGGAGCAGAACAACTGAAAGGCAGTGCCTCCGACCCCCAATGCCGCTAGCCTATCCAGAAGGATACCATGGTTGATGGTATCGAAAGCCACTGAGAGGTCCAGGAGAACCAACAGGGATGCACTCCCCCTTTCTCCCTGCACAGGTCATCGTACAGGGTGACCAAGGCAGATTCAGTACCATACCCAGGTCTGAAGCCGGACTGAAATGGGTCCAGATAATCAGTTTCATCCAAGAGTGCTTGGAGTTGTCCTGCCACCACCCACTCCAACACCTTGCCCAGAAACGGGATGTTGGCCACTGGTCTATAATTAGTGGCCATCTCTGAATCCAGGGATGCCTTCTTCAGGACTGGTCGGACTACCGCCTCCTTTAAAGGGGCAGGTACCCGACCATCCCTCAGAGAGGAGTTAACCACTTCCAGGATCCAGGTCCCTATCCCGTGCTTTGCGTTGTTAATTAGCTAAGATGGGCAAGGGTCCAATAGGCAGGTGGTGGGATGTACTCGTCCAAGCACCTTGTCAACATCATCAGGCCGCAATAACTGAAACTCATCCATCAATTTTGGACCAGACAGGGACATTGGTATCTCCCCAGAAGCCTCTGGGTCACTAGTGGAGTCCAGCTCGTGATGAATCTGAGCAATTTTCTCCTTAAAATGCTTGGCAAAGTCATCACAGCAGGCCTGCGAGGGTGGTACTAGGTCTTTCTTAGGGCCAGGATGAACCAGCCCTTGTACCACCCGAAAAAGCTCCGCTGGGTGGCATTGTGAGGAGGCAATGGAAATGGAGAAGAATTTCTTTTTCGCCATCCTCACCGCCACAGCATAGGCCCGATAATGGGCTCTTAAGTGTGTTCGGTCAGACTCATCCCATGATTTCCTCCATCTATGCTCTAGACGTCTCCCAACCCGCTTCATCACCCGCAATTCAGGTGTATACCAAGGGTAAGAGTGGGCTCTGACCAGCAGGAGGGGACACTTGGGAGTGATCGTGTCAATAGCCCTGGTCATTTCCCCATTCCATAGTATGACCAGAGCATCGACAGGAGCACCAGTCTTGTCAACCAGAAACTCCCCCAAGGTCTTCAGGGATCCATCCAGATCCATCCGGCTCTGGGGGCGGACCCACACAATCGGGTCCGCACCCTTACAGAGAGAGAGGCTGCTCTCGAGCTCAAACCTCATGAGGAAGTGATCTGACCATGACAGGGGTGTCAAAACAAATTCCCCACCCTCAGATCACCCTCCAGAGTGTGTCCACATTCATGGGTCAGACTTGTGACATGTTGAGACAGCCCCATGGCCGTCATGGAGGCCATGAAGTTCTGAGCTGCCCTGGTCAGACCAGTCTCGGGATGGAGATTGAAGTCCCCCAGGACCAACATCCTGGGAGAGCTCAACACCGGGTCCGAGACGATCTCCGTCAGCTCAGGCAGGGAGACTGTTGGGCAAAAGGGTGCACGGTACACCAACAGAATCCCCAGTCTGTCTCAGTCACCCAACACCAAGTAGAGGCACTCCAGCCCAGGCCTCGAGGGGACTGGAGGCCCTGTGAAGGAGATGGAGGCTTAGTAAATCAAAGCAACCCCCCTCCCCTCCAGGCGTGGATGGTGCTGAACCAAATACCCAGGCGGACGCATTTGAGAGAGGGTGACACCCCCCCCCCCC
>NW_025335661.1:1191611-1268618 GCF_004798865.1 Varanus komodoensis
ATTGTGGACCGACCTGGCATTAAGCAACAGCACCGTCAAGCCCGGGGGACGGTTGACAAGACTACCTGGAACCCTCTGGCTGGGGGTAGAACCAGAAGGAGGGACAGGTGTCAGCCATCTGTCCCTCCTTCTTCTACACAGACATGTTAAACCCCCACCGCTGTAACGTCCATTGCCCCCAACCACTCCAATGGCGGCGCCCATACACTCCCCAGGTAACCTAACCGTCGTCATGGCCAGGGACGAATCCATAAAAGCAAGTTAAAATACAATAAAAACTTTAAAACAATATAAAAAACTCCCCGTCTACCCCTGATATTAAATTCCACCCACTGAAAGAGTCCCTCACCAGCCCAGCCCCTGCACGGCCACGAATGGCCACAAACGGTGGCGGCCGCCCTTTGGCCAGGGTGCATGCGCCCAGGCCACATCTGGCGAGTTAAGCCGGCGCAGGCGCCTGCCCACGCGCCCCACCCCCAATCCGGTGTTGCTCTCACCGATGCCAGTGGGGGGTGTGCAAAGACAGACGGGGGGAAGCTGCCGGCCGGCAAGATGGTGGCGCCCTCCTCTGCAACCCTGGTGGCCCTGGCGTCCTCCGTCCCCGGGATGGTCCAACGGTGGCTGTGGGAGCAGCATCGGCTGGCCCCCGGGCTCGGTGGTGCGCCTCAGGTCTTCTGTCGGTGTAGGCCGGCAGCAGCAGCAGCGCGGCAGGTGTTCCGGGGGGTGGGGCTCAGGTACGACTCCTGCCCCAGGCCGTGTCCAGCGAGTTAAGCCGGCACCCGCCCACGTGCCCCACCCCCAATCTGGCGTTGCTCTCACCGATGCCGGCGGGGGGGGGGGCAAAGACGGACGCGGGGAACCTGCCAGCTGGCAAGATGGTGGCGCCCTTCTCCGCAACGTCGGTGGCCCTGGTGTCGTCCGTCCCCGGGATGGTCCAGCGGTGGCCGCGAGAGTGGCATCAGCGGGCCCCAGGGCTCTGTGGTGCGCCTCAGGTCTTCCGTTGGCATGGGCCATTGGCGGTAGCAGCGCCAGTGTGACAGGTGTTCCGGGGGGGGGAGGGGCTCAGGTCTGCAAATTGCCAGCATAATTCCAACACTCCCATATTTTGAAAATGTTCAAAGCAAATTTATTCATTAAGATCAGGATCAGATCAGTGAAAAAGTTACAATAACAAATGCTTGTATGATGTATCTTACATCAGATAATTTAGAGGGCAATACTAACTCCCTTGATTGCTGACAAAAGGGGTTAGGATGGGATGGCAGACACCCATGCTGGAGGCCCAAGTTAAACACAGAAAGTTCTACGTATAACTATCATTTGAAATGGTGTATTCCAGGGATAAAGGCACAGCTGGCCTTAGGTGTCCTGGATTCAAAACCCATCTGTTCCCAAGTGAGTGCCCAAGTTTGGGTCTTTTCCATATACCTGGTGTAGGCTGCCATAGTTATTTTTTCCCTTTGCAATCAATGGCCGGATTCAAATTAGGTTAGGTGAGTAAGAATCACTGGAAATGACAAAAGAGGTACTTCCATCCCTGCACCTTGCTCCAGCAGTGCAAGCCAGCAGAACTTTGCACTTCTCCCTCTCCCCTCTTTCTCCCTGTGTTACACACACATGCGCATGGGTGCACACACTTTATGTGCTCTCAAGCCATCTTTGACTTACAGCGATCCCATAAATTAATGCCTTCTAAAATGACAGCCATTCACAGCTTTTCTGACTTGCTTTATGGTCTCAATCCATCTCATATTTGGTCATCTTCAACTCTCCCTAGCAGTACTGCCCTCTCCAGTGAGACTTGTTTTCTTGCTATCTGTTCAAAGTACGACAGCTTCAGTTTCGTTGTTTTTGCTTCCAGGAAAAGTTCCAGCTTGATTTAATCTAGGACCCACTTGTTCACGTTTCTCTCTATCCAGGGTATTCAGAAAGCTATCCTCCAGTGCCATGTTTTGAATGCATCAATTTTCTTCCTGTCAGCTTACTTCACTGGGCAGATTTTACTCCCATACACAGAGATTGGGAATGCAGTGCGGATAATCTTGGCCTTGTGCCATATGCACAGGCAGACAGATTTCCCCTGCCCACTTCAAGAAGGAGAGTTTGCTAAAAGAAGCTGTTGTAATAAAGCCTGGTGGAGGGAGATTACCACCAGCAGCAACACCTGGTTGAGAATGTCTGTTCCTTCTAACCTTTACTGCAGGTATTGAGTATTTAATGGCTACTCTTGATGGAGGCATGTGTCTTTGATAAAAGCCAAGGGGGCTTTGGCCTTAGACTGTGGCTCTGAGACATTGAAGAACAGGCTGAGCAAATGGAATATGTCTGATGGAGAGTCATTTTCATTTTTGCCTCTGCCTCTCCATCTGCTTACTTGAAGGAAAACACAGATACCAGCAGAGGTGGGCACTTTATAGCTTTTTCAGTTCAACTGAAGAACAAAAAAGCAATTGTGGACTTCACCTGTTTCTTGTTAGCTAGTGCACTGAGGGCTGGGGCTCTTTTATATTAATAGTTTAATATGTGCCTTGGAAAGTTTTTGAACAGGACCACCCTATTAGTGTGGTCATACGGAGATTATGGCATTGGCTCTTCTTCAAACCAGATTGCCTTATCAGATTGCCTTCTGGTTTGGTGGTGCTGATGTTGAATGCCAGGACAGTCCAAACCAAAATCTCCTTCATCCTTATTTTAATTATGGATGAGAAGGCTGACTAGTATGCATTACTGTGTATTGAGTGGGCAAAATGAGAGGGAATAGTCTATTCCACCTCTGTCCTCTTTGGTACTTGGTGTAGCATCAACATCAGCTTAAGCGTTGCAGATGGGTGTAGGGTTGTTCTGGTCTATAGGATATTTATTTCCCTTTCTAGGCTTACTGTCAATCTGAGTGCTTGAGTACTTGTACCTTCTGTGTGGTTCCCAATACAGACTAGGGATTTTGCTTGTGTAAAGCCCACCCACTAATCCTCAATCTCCATCTGTGTGCAGGTTAAGGTGGCAAAAAGGGAGTTCTTTTTCACTACCATTGCACCTTTGTAGTGTCACTAGGGTTAGGACAAACCCTAGTAGAATCTGTCTCTCCAGCATTTGTATACTTTCTCATGTGTTTGGCCTTCCCTTGCAAAGCAAGTTTTATAGGATGAATTTCAGTTGCTGAGAACCAAGGATGTGGTCAAGGTGCTTGGCTAAGATCACTCAGCCACCAGTTTGCTTGATCCTTGTCCTTCATGACTTACTCTAATAGGGAGCAGTTGCCCTATTGGATGGCCACTGACAGAAGAGGGATGGGGTAGCGCAACCCTATTGATTCTCTTAGACTTCTCAAAAGCTTTTGATACCATTAATCATGGTAGCCCTCTGGAGAGAAGTCTGCGTTGGAAGTTGCAGGAACTGCTCCTTTGTGGCTGATTCCAGAAGGAGGTGCTGGGGCATTAATGTGATCCAACTAGATCAGTACTTTACATTATTTTCCTGAGAAATTTAGTTTTATTTATTAGTTATTTATTAAAAGCTTTTCTATCCCATCCCCTACAGAACATATCAGGATGGTTTTCCAGTTATTGTTGTTGCAAATTCTTTATAGCATTTTAAATCTTTGCATTTCTGCTTGGTTTTACTGCTATTTTATGCTGTAGTTTAAAATTTTTATAAGATACATTATGTTATATTTTAAGGTTTTAAGTGTTGCGAACCACAGAGAGAGTGTCAAGTATTGGGCAATACAGAAAAAATAGTAAACAAACATAATCACTCAGAGAAGGAGTTTTCAAACTAATCCTGTACTTCACAGTGTGTTGGTCACTTCTCTTTTTATAAGGACTTCTTTATATATAGGATAGAAAAAATTTGAGATTTAAAAAATGCCATCCTTACCTGGGGGCTAGCTTAAAAGTCGCACCACTGTTTGGAGCTATAAACATTAGATTTTTTAAAAAGTTGTGATTAGTATTAAACATGGATGAAAAACAGAGAAGGAATACTTTCTGCATACATGCAGTTTGTTCAACTGTATTATATAAAAGGTTTTCTTTCATCAAAATATTTGTTTTATCACAAGACCAGCAATTCACAAAAGTTCAGTGGCACTAGTATTTTTTCCTAGGGTCAGTTTACAAAAATAGGTAACCGGTCATTTTAATGCCTTTGTCCCCTGCTCCATTAACCATATAACTACAAGGGGCACACAGTCTTGCCCTTATGCATAGACCAAGGTCTTAGAGGAGAGAATGCTCTTGTGTTTAAAGAGCCAGTGCAAAGCTCAAATAGCAGCTGATAGATATATTTTTAATCCACATAGCTCAGAACATGACAGCCATCCCCTTATCGCATGATGAGGGGCAGCAGTAGCAGTTCGTGTGTGTGTGAGAATCAATTTAAAACTCATGTAGCCACCATAGCACATAGATATATGGAGCCCTAGGACTGCATTTGTAGATCTCATGTTATTTTAATCCTGTACAGATCCGCTGAGGGCCTTACTAAATGTTCTGCTAATTACACACAGTAGAGCCCTTACTAAAAATATTAACCAGTCTTATGATATAATGCTATACACTATTGACATATTGCAGTGAAAGAGGCAGCTAATGCACAGATCTGGTCTAACTTATTCTGAGCTGTTCCGGTCATTAAAATGGAAAGATTTGAAACATTTTTCTTATTAAGCACTGATCATTTAAAACAGTAGCTTTCCCTCTCAAAATGTTCTACACCTTCTCAGTTTTCTGTGGGATAGAGGCACTTTAAACCTGCCCATTAAATGCTATTTAAAAAGAAGTTTCATTAGGAACTTTATTTTTCAGTATTCAAGTGCCTATCAAAAAGTATCAAATTGAGAAGCCTGTGTTGCGGCAAACGTTGGGGACAATCATCTTGATTTTGGTTGCATGCAGCTGTTTCTGAAATACAAACATGCCACTTTGTTCTCCTTCCTCCCCCCCTCCTTGGCATGGGGGGCACAGTGGATTTATAGTTGAACTTCTGTTTCAGAAATTGTACTTGCTGCCCCCATGGAGAAAACTGAGCTGAATCTCCTCAGTTGTGCTCTTACTCAGAATAAAAACTCTTTATGAGGATGGGGCACAGCAGAAATCCACAGTCTTAAAGTTAAAAATACATGTCTTGACTCAAACTGAGATGAATGTGCTACAAATTTCTTCCTTTAAAATGCTGTATTTGGGTCAACAGAAGAGGTACATGTTGGCATTTTTAACAGCATGGATTTAAAAAAATCATATATAGGTTTTAACATGTAAAATGAACATACAGATATTACTCATTTTAAAAAATCTAAAATATAAGGTATATGACAGACTGTATAATACCTGAGATATTACACTACAAATACATCTCACAAATGCATTTTTATGAGAGGGAAATTAACTCTGAAGAACCCTAAAGCTCAATAATAATTTGTATAGATTTTTGTCACCTAGTTGATTTTGCCACCCAGTTAATCCTGCATCTGGGCATCTCCTGGCTCACACTTTGTACTGTAATTTACATATGAGTAGTCCTAACAACTTGTTCTTCTAGGATTTTATCACAAAGTACTTAGTTTAAAATGTCCCAAAGTTTCAACTTCCTACCTTTTTAGGTTTGCTCTTTTTCTGTAAAAGCAAACAAGCATAGGAATAGTTGTGTGGGATACTTTTAAACCCTCCAAAACAGGCCTCCAAGTAATGGAAAAATCAAGATTAACTGCAGATTGTCTCCATATCTTTCCAAAGCTGAGATGCTTATGTAAAACCTCCAGCAAACAGAATTAAAATTCATTCAGGGAAACCCGTGCTACAACTTTTTGAAGCTAGTTGGCCAAACCATTGTTATGCAGATTAAAAAGTAAATGGGCCTAGCATTGTTCATGCAGGCTCTGGTAGGATTAAACTTTAAATTACCTATACTTCCTGACAGCTGAAAGTAATTCTTATGTTGACTGGAAGCTCCTGAGAGAAAAAGTAATCCAGAATCAAGGCCTTTCAGGTGTAGCATTTTCCCTGCATGACAGATTTTTTCCTGGGGTCAAAAATGACCCCAAATGTGTCAAATGCTAGTTTTTTTGGTTAATACAGGAAGAGAGTAGTGACACAGGCAGGGAGTAAATTTCAGACACACTAACTGATGTGATACATATCAACAATGGGAGACTGAGTAGGAGGATGGAAACCATGATAACACAGAAACCAGATTGTATGTCAGGTACATCATGGTCAAAGATCATGAGCTATGGTAACCATGCAGGGTTGCTTGCTGTATTGTATGAATGCAAACTGTGTGAAAGGAGAGGCCAGCAGAACAATAGAGGGAAACACTGATTGATTGTGCTGACAGAATTTGAGTGTGTTGAAAGAAGTTTTGAACCAGTAACTTCAAAATATATGTTGTGCCAAGAACATATTCAAATTATGATGTCAGTTGGCACTCCTTAACTTGCATCCATAATTTCATTCTCTCATTTTTTAAAATCAAGAACTTCAGAATTAAGTGCATCTTAGTGCTGTTGAGACAGATACTGTTCTGAAAAAAGGCAGGTATTATTTGGGTCAACTAAGTAGGTATATGTTGGTAGGAACATACTGGATTAAGCATGCACTGTGAGAAAACAGGTGTACACTGCAGAACAACATTAAAAAAGTATGCCACGTCTCAGAAGACTTTGCAAGAAAGACACAGGAAGCGAGAAATACTAAGAAGTACAGATGTTTCCCACCTCTGTTCTGAACAACATGAAAAAGTTGTTCAGTCATCCATCTGATGTACAACCATACAATGTATTACACCCACATGGAACATGGTCCTTTCTTTGCTGCAAAGCACTCTTAGGAAGAACATACTATGCAACGGGTAGGGGAGAGGGTTAGCCTAACTTCTACAGGCTTATCTCCTGCCCCAAAACTCCATTCTAAGAAAATTTCACTCTTTAGTATTATTCAGTTTGCAAGTCTATAACTGGGCTTGGAACTTGAAACACAGGAGATTCTAAGAAGATTCCATGAGATTACACAAGCAGCATGATTTAAAGAGCCTTTTGGACTTTGTGACTCCCAATTTGGTACCTGTCCCCCTCTGAAGGATGGATACAAGGTGAAGAGACAAATGTCCTCTTGCAGAAAAGAGTCATGGCCACAGTGGACACTGGACCCCTAGCACTTGAGCGGAATCCCTTCAGTCAGTTGTGCACTGGAAAGGCTCATTCCCTGAACACAGAAAAAGAGTTTGCAGGGATGCAGAAAGATGTATGCTTTAAGCAAGGGTAGTAATATGAAGAGTTGGATTTCTTGACTTCCCCCTACCCACCAGTTTTAGCAGTGATTTGGTTTTTATTAGCCCAGAATCTTACAGCCAAGATGTAGCCCTTGTACGTGAGAGCACTTAAGGCAGAAATCTAGAGTAGACTCTCCTCCTCCCCCACCCAAACACCCTGCAACATGCCAGACAGTGCAGGAACTATGCGAGAAGGATTGTGAAGCTGTGCGCTTTCAATGAAGTTGTCAGATTTAGCTTTCGTTAGACATGAAGAGACATAATTAACAAAGTGGTGAACAAGTGACAGGTTGCAAAGGCACACATTCAACATCAGAACGAGAATAAAAACAAATGACTCTGACAAAGGAGGATGAGAGGCAGAAAGACCGGGAAGAGCAGCAGAGGGGAGGGTTCTATGTTTAAGTGAAGAAGTGGAGTGCTGGGAAGATGCGCTTAAGGCATTTATCATGTGCGTGTCATTTCCTACTCATGACTCTGCACAGCTTTGTAGGATGACATCCAGACCCTCCAGTTTTACTTCTATGTCTCATTAGTGCTTCTGGTGCTGATTTTGTTTTGTTTGGAGCAGAGGAAATGCAACATTTAATTGTTAAAACAAAAGAAAATGCTAATTCCACTCATGTATTTGTGTTATTTCTTCTCACCATTTCTCCCTATGTACCTCCTTATCTAGATTTTCCCTTGTGGAATTCAAAACGTATGTTTATACAAGGTTTGATTATTCCAAGGAGTGAAAAGTTTGTATATCTGAGTCAGAGCAGACTTTAGAGGTTATCTGAAGGAACACCTTGCCCCATATTACCAGCCTGAACCCTAAGTTCACCTTCAAGAGTCCTTCTCCAGGAGTCCCCTCCAAAGGAAATAAGGAGGGTGGCTACCAGAAGAAGGGCCTTTTTGGCAGTGGCACCCTGGCTTTGGAAAGAGCTTCCCAAAGAGCTGTGCCTGGTGCCTACCCTGTATTCTTTTTGGTGCCAGATGAAAACCTTTCATTTTCCCAGTATTTTAAGAGTTAACTTTTAAACTTTAGTTTTAATATTGGCTCTTATCCTGTACTGCTGCTATTCTTCTGTGCTGATTCAGTTGCAATTGCTGTGGTTTTCTTGTCTTATTGTTCCCTTTTTCTTTCTTGTATGTTTTTAACTTCTGTTAACCTCCCAAAAGCCTTGTTTATTGGGAGGTATAAAAATAAGCAAGCAAACATTGGCACTCTTATACCGCCATTACTCTACTCAGAATGTACCCCTTCACCACCACACCAAACTCATTTTCTTTAAAAATGTAAACTTGCACTGGGGGTCTGATGGTATGTGCATTTATGTATAATATATATAGGTCTACCCAGAAGCAAATCCTATTCAGAGCAATGGATTATCCTCTTAGGTAAGTGTGCACAGGATTGCAGCATTGATTCTCATTAATATATTGCAGATAATATATACTTCCTCCACCACTATATTCCACATCTATGGTAGCTTTTTGCTCACTACAGAAGAGCTGAGAAGACTGAGCAAGTGGAGGAGATAGTTGTAGAAGAAAAATGACTGCTCCCTAGTTTGTATGCATAGGTGGGCTTGTGTAAGAGGACTTGTATAAAGATCTGGTCTGTACATCCATTGCTCCTTCTTTCACTGCCTCTGATTCTTGGCTTGTAAAGAAAGAATACCTGTGGGAAATCACACAGATGAGATATGCAAATTGAGAACATCAAACAAATGAAGATTCGAATTATTCTGACCAGACTTGTGGACTTGAGTTATTGTACCCTATGTAGCAGATACAATAAAAGAGCTACAGGCCTGCTCTACTTCTGTCTAGAATAAATCCAGAAAGAAGACCTGCCTGAAAAGTACAACACTACATAGCATATCCAAGGTGGTTTGCATATCTTGCTCCATAAGACACCTGCATAGGATGTCTAGGGATGTGTGAAGAATCTGCTTTGAGCAGGAAACCTGCTGAATCCCCTGGTTTTCAGCTATCCAGACTCCAGTCTGCAGCAGCAAGTGGGGAAGGTTGACCGCCAGAATGCCTGGCCACCAGGTGTGCTCACTATCCCCGGTGTGCTATTGCTGGTGGCAGCAGCAGCATGTTTGGAGGTCTTGACCCCTGAAATGGCAGCTGGCACACCTGCTCATTGCACCAGTTTTCCCTGTGTGTAGTGAGTGAGGAATAAGATTGGCTGCTGGGTATGGAGAATGGGGAAGATTGCTGGCTGTGCTCATGGACTTCTTCCAGGCCTGGCTTGCTTCCTTAGAAGAAGTCTGCTGGGCAGGTTCTGGAGCAGCTTGGAGCAGCTTGGCACTTCCCTAGCACTGTCCAGAGACCATTGATGGTCCCACAGCCATGGCTCCAGAGGTGGGGATCACCCTTCTCAAGTATATTGTAGAGGTCTGGGAAGGGGGATCCCTATGGAAGCTATGGGGAAATTTTAGGTCTCACATCAACCTCTCTACTTGAGGCATTCAGAGTGTGCTCATCATTTCTTAACAGTTATGTAATGCTGTACCCCTTCAGTTTTACTTCTGTGTTGAAAGAACACTTTTAACAAATTATTTCAGAGCAGGGAAATAATTTTCCCTATTATTTTACTTGTAAAAGTACAAAGAAAATGCTTTTTTCACTTCTCTATTTGCACTATTCTGCTGTAGCACAGTACAACCAAGAGGTTATATTGTTTAAAAGGAAGAAAATGAATTACTTTTACATAATGCTTGGATCTCAAGTGTGGCAATGAAACTGAAAGTAGATAACAGATTAATAGCACTGTGAAGAAAAGCTCATCTTCATTTGCTGCTTTCAGCAAGGCTACGACAATGGCACTACTTGTTCCCACTTGCCCAAAGATGTCTGGCACTATCTTGAGAATACAGCACTATCAAAATGCATGGATGAAAGTGGGGGACAGCAAGGGGAAAAGACAGCAGATGCCAGTATTTGATGGCACAATCATACTCTGAATGGCAGCCTTGTGTGAGCCCTTTTCATCTTCTGGTTATGGATGCTTGGATGCCATGCGCAGCCAAGCATCCTGCATTTATAGAAGACCTCGCTGTACTGCTGTATCCTGCATGGCATCCAGTTCCATTAAAAACACAGATCTACCCCTCACATATCCCAACCCCCAGGGTGGATTTTTGTGTTTCAAATGGCTAACTGCTTCATAGGGAAAAGCTATGCAGCAGACAGGAAGACAAGGAAAAATGTTGCTCTGTCCCTGTGTCCATAATTACTTTCTCACAGATTGCATACTATTTGGTTCATGAGAAGGAAGTACACTGTGCCATTCCTGCACACTAAGGCAAATTTCTCTTGCACAGCATACTAATCTTTTAATTATTCTGAAGGTGCTGCGATCTGCTGCAAAAATGCAAGTCTGTCCTAGAAATCGCCACCTGCCAATCAACACGTGGTGTCACCAGTAGATTAACAGTAGAGGGCTAAGAGTGCTATCCAAACTTCTGGATGTGTGGCGGTGGTTAGAAAGGGGAAGATGAGCCCTTCCAGCAGCAGAAGACCAGGACTGTTCTAGCAGACCCCAGCAGGCCTGCAAAATCTCTACCGGTAGAAGGTCCCTGAGCAGGATCTCCCAGGGCTGGTGCTGGTTCCAGGGACTTGGACTGACCTCATTCACTGACCAGGCTTCTAAGTCTAATTGTCATACTAGGCAGGAATTGCCCTAGGGGTAAAAGGATGGGGGAAGAAAGAAGGAGAAAGACATGGGGGTGATGGAGAGGAAAATGGGGTGGCAGAGAGAACTAAGGGAGTAGCCCTATCTACAACAGGCTGTAGTCCCAGCTTGTTTGTGTTGTAGCCCTGTGCAACTCCAATATGAAGTCCCCTGCCCCTGGAAATTATCCTGTTGGACTAAACCCTCAGCTAAAGAAAGAGAAAGAGACAAAGAGAGAAGGAAAAAAGAGCTCGCTCGCTCGCTCGCTCTCTCTCTCTCTCTCTCTGTGTGTGTGTGTGTGTGTGTGTGTGTCCATGTCCATGAAAAGTCACTTATTCATACCAGAAGAAGGTAAGAAGAGAAAGAGAAACCAAACTTCTTGCTACCTTGCAGCTGAGATGGGCTGCTATCAATTCAACCCTTCTCTCATACCCGTCATTCTTACAGCTTTTATCACCATTGTCCTATTTCCACCACTGAGGTGCTAATTCCAACAGAGGAGATTGGGGGATGTTGGAATTCTTTTTTAGACATTCTTTTTAAAAACTTCCAAGTTGGCACATAGGATAAAAAGAAAGTATTTAAACAAGCACAAAACAAAGTTCGTACAACGTTGAAGAAGCAAGAGTAGATGCAATTGAAGGTGTTGGAACTAAAAAAAATGGAAAGGTATCTGCAGCCAGAAAAATCAGAAATTAAGGGCGTAGTTCTATGCAAAAAAATGCAGTACACCTCCCAGCATTCTTGAGTTGTATGACTTTTGCCTGTCTAAACATTAATAGGATCACACCCTAAAGCATTTTAAGAGTCCTGCATAAATAAAGGAAAGGCCTTCACTGAATGCCCCAAAGCCATTAAAATCAGTGCCATGCAAGTATCTTGGTTACAGCAGAAGAGACTGCAGGTCCAAAGATCCTTCTCCCAATTGCCTCCCACCTGGCCAGATATATTTTCTTCAGGTAGACAGACAAGTAAAAGGGCTGTATTTTACTGCAGCTATGGCCTGTTTACATAATAAGTGTTTTATTATAGCATTGTAGAATTACCTTGACATAAAGCCTCAGGCTGATAGAATTTCAGCTACAGCAAAGTGGGGTTAGTTATCTATTCTTCACGTTATAAACATCATCTTTCAACATCATCTTCCAATATGTTGTTGTTTGCTTTGCCTCATACTGTTCCTTTCCAAATAGAATAGGATCTTTTGTGCATAACAGTGCATTCTTCAGATACCCCATTCATGAGAATTGCACAGGTACACTTTCTGACATACTGTTCCATGACAGAATGACACTGTAAGCAGCCTGTAAAAGAGGCCCATATTTATGATAACTTTCAACAGCAACTTGGTTTTACTCTTTACTTTGAAGAAAAATGGGATAACCCTTTGCAAAGCTAAATTTGGTAAGTTCTGCTCTTCAACTTCCAACCATGAATTCTGCAGAATAATAAAAAAATCTCAGTACAGGAACTAAGCAACAAGGTGTCTGCAAGGCACTGGACTATTATCCACAACAGGCATACCTATTACTCTATATATTTGCTGTAAAAGCACACACATGGCAGTAGCTGGAAAGAATGAGTTATTCCCTCTCTTACTTGAGACATGAATAAGGGACAGTATACACGTCAACTGTTTCCATAAGACTGCATTTTCCCCCATATAGTGACATGCATTTATTACTGAAGAGCTGGGAGAATGGGAGGAGTGGAGAAGAGGTTCTGAAGTTAGAAGGCACATCTGGGGAAACTCTCAGGCTATCTATAATGCCATGCCCAGGTGATAGCAATGGAGAAAAGACTGGCATTGAATCTCAGACACATGGATCCTTACCTCTACGATAGGCCTAACTGGACAAGTCACACACTTCCAGCTACAAAACAAACATGGCAGCTAATTTACTTGCCTCACTGAGTTTGTTGGAGTAGATCAAAGATGAGTTACTTCAGGCAGTGTGAGGGCCAATTCTCCTCATCCTTGGGCACACTGTTAGCCATGCTTCACTAGCCATCACTTCTGTGCCAAATTATAACAAGTTTAAAACCAGCTGTCTATTCTATTCTAAACTTCCATAGCATTTTGTTGCTGAATTGACAGCAAAGTGAAGTGTCTGGTTTAGCTTGCTTGTTTGGTGCCCTGTTTGTAAGTTTTTAACAGAGTTTACATGTTGTGGTAAGACACTATGGATTAGTTTACTGACAATGTGCACGAGCCTGCGTATGTAAGCCACGTCATGTGAACACAGGTGCCATGGATTATTTGAATTTAAATAAACATGACCTTGCAAATTGGCTCAGTGTCTTTGTTGTTCACAGCTATCATAATGAACTTTGGTATACACATTAAGTTCATAATTCTACATTTCAGATATGAATATCAGCTCAACCAGAGGGAAGGGTTAGGGAAGGGGAGGAGAGGAGAGGAAATACAGACTGCATTGCACTTGGATACTAGCACAGAAATATCAGAATGAAAGTTGGTAAGCATGGTTATGATATATGTTTCAGGTTCAATGCACAGTTTGTCAGCATTTGGGGCATGGGCAGTGGATGGGAGCACTGGGACCCGGGCAACCAGGGTGCAGCACAAGGGTCACTCCAGAAGCACAGTAAAAAATAGTCCAAAGGTCAGAGAGCGGAGAAGACAAGCTGAGGGAAACAGGTACCTTGAGGGCTGGAGCAGGGCTTGAGCAACTGCAGCAAGGTTTGGGCAACTGGAGCAGGGCTGGAGCAAGGCTGGGGCAACCGGTGCTAGACCCGAGCAAGTGGCGCATAGCTGGATCAAGACCAGAGCAGGACTGAAGCAGAGCTGGAACAGCTAGATGAAGACTGGGGCAGAGCTAGAGCAAGGTGGGGTGGCAGGGGCTAGACTAGAGCAACCGGAGCAAGACTGGAGCAGAGCTCAGGAATGCAGGGGCCAGAGCATAATCAGCAACATAGTGAGAGGGAACACCACAAGTTATTGAGGCAGCTTCTGGAGGGAAGAGACAGATGCCACTCATAAAGGCCCTAATAATGGCAGTAGGTTGTGGGTCCAATCCTGCAACTACCAGGACTGTTATTCTGACCTTTGGACAGCAGAGGGAGCCCTAAGCAGCCTCAGATCCTGACACAGTTCAATTAAAAATAATAATCTCACTGAGGATTCGGTTGTATTTATTATACAAAACCTAAAACTCAGGATTTGTTTCAGAACATTTATGGTGGTTACTGATGTATCACAAAAAGAGGAAGTACATCACTGAACAGAAGAGCAAAACAGGACACAGATTTGCATTAAATTTGTTCATGTAGATGTTTGCCACTAGATGCAAATGTTGAAGTAATTTCTACAACGTAAATAGATGTGTAACGCATCTCACTTTAGTGGGGGAGACTGTAGCCCTATCTGTTCAATCTGCTGTTGATGAAGAACATGCAGGACCCTGCTTCTCTCTCCCCAGGCTTTTTTAAATTTTTTCTACTGCATGGGACTGGATAACCCTTCAAAGAGAAGAATTCTCCAAATAGAGGACTGTCCTCTGTAAACTATGGCACATGGCCACCTACCATGACCCAGCCTTCCCATTCCTGCTCCTCACAGGGAAAAGGCTCGGATATAGACCTCTGATCCCCAAAAGAGGATGTGGCCACAGATGAAAGAGTCCTCTCTCCTTAGGACCTTAATCCCAGAAGAGGCTGTGGGTCCAAACCTTCTTGTGAAGAGGAGAAAGGGGCTGTCATAGCTTCTGGCCCACTCTCCTCATGACTTGCAGAAATTCCGAAATCTCTTTAAGAAAAACAACAGAAAGGGCAATTCCGCCTCACCAACCCAGTGTGAACTGAGCACCATCAGTGATCAGAGTGTGTTTAGGAAGAACTTAGACAATTAGAAGGGAGAGGAGAACAGAATGGAGTATCCTGAAGACAGATGGTTCAAACAATGAACTGAAGCATTTTACCCTACATCATTTTCTTGTAGATCCCATTTGTACCTTTTAAAATATTGTGCTTGCCATCTCCAATTTCTATAATATTTGCATTAAAAATAAGATTAAATGAGAGAATTGGTTGCCCATTGAACTAGGAGCGCCCTTTTAGACAATTAAAAGTTAAAAAAAAAAACAATTTACCATTTGATCACTGCAGTACTAGCTGTAATTAGTGGGTGGTCTGCATCTCAGTAGATGGGCATATGCTTTACATACAGAAGGTCTTAGGTTCAGTCCAACATCTCCAGGTAGGGCTGGGAAAAATCCATGCCTGAAGTCCTACGGAACTGGTTGATGCAAACAACACTGAGGTGGATGCACTAATAGTCTGCATCAGGCAGTTTCCTGGGTGAGGCATGGGCATTGTTCTAGTGACAGACTGATGCAACCCTCTCGCTACAGCTCTGGCATTATGAAAACAGATGCAGAGTATCACCTTCTGTGTGAGCTGGTCCATTCCCTTAGAAGACCAGGGACGAGGTCTTTTCTCTGGTGACTCAGTTTGTGGAACATGCCCTGCAGAAACCTTCATGGCCTCAATGTGATTTAAGCATGACCTTATTGCATTTTAGGTAACTCGCTCAAACTATTTATTTTCCTCAGGATATCCTGGACAATCCTTCCATCCATCCATCCTTTCTTCCTAAGAACGTCAGATACTGCTTTTGCTTTTATGTTTTTGTTTTCTAAGCCACCCTGAAGACTGTTTTTTAAAGGGAGAGAGGGGAAAGGTGGTGTGTGTGTGTGTATGTAAAACACATTAGTAAATAAATACATCCATGCTTCTGATATAATTTATTATACTGAGACAATGCACTGCTTGAAAGCAAAAAAAAAAAAAAAAAAAAAAAAACTTAAAAGTAGGTTATGGGAAAAAAATAGAATTGAGGGGAAGAATGCCACAGAAAGAATGGATCCATTCCCATCCTCCTCACCCATAAATGTCAGGACATAGTATGAAACATTCACCCAAGTAAGTGGGAAATACTTTAAACCTGGCTTTCAATGCAATGGGGAAGAGAATGCCTTTTGTGGGAGATAATGCAATCTCATTGTTTCTTTAAGGCTGCCTGCCCCAAGATTTTTCATACCTCAATTCCCAGAGGCCAGAGATGAAATTCTCCCTATGGGGGCTCTTGCCTTGAACTCTTTAATATGTTTTATTAGTGAAGAAGAGAGAAGGGAGGAAGGATGAATTTGCTACCGAATTGGATATTGACTTCTGGTGGAGCTCAGTTGCCTCTCCTGGCTCAAAACACATTGAATTAATTTGTGCTGAGCAAATAAGACAATAAACCTAAAAGGCCTAGAACATGAGAAAAGCTTATTTCACATTATTCCATCTAAATGAAAAGAAAACACTCCTCTATTTATTTTGAAAGAGTCCAAGTTCTAAGATTCTCCCCAGTATGGGAAGTGATGAGGTCAAATAGCAGCTATCCACTCCCATAAGGATCCCATGTGGGGGAATTCCATGACCATTATGCAATATTGCAAACAAATTTCCTTAAAGGATGAATAACATTTCCCATGACCCTATGGAATAAGAAGCATGTGCATTATTCAGTTTTCAACTACTTTAAAATATTGCCTGTATTTTGTTCACTAGCATACTCATTTCTACAGTTAACAGCTTTGCTACTTACAGCAGTACTAAATGTTTTTCAGTGTAAGACTTATAATGTACTTCCTTGACTCATCCCTTCCTAATCTTCTTCTCAAATGCAAACAAAATATATGTCACTGCTCCTATTCATTCTTTGCTATTCCTACTTCTTCCATTCCTGATCTTTTTAAATTGTCAAGTTTCCAGGTATGCTCAACATGCTGCCCTCCAGATGTTTTAGACTACAATTTCTGTAACCCCTGATTAAAAGCTGTGCTGGGCTTAGTGCAACTGTAGTCCAAAATATCTTGCAGAGACTGCATAGCGTAACCCTATAAACTCTCTCTTATGCTGAAAAGAAGGCTGCACTGCACACAGATGGTTGATTTTATAATAGGGGTGGCCAAACTAAGCTTCAGGAGCCACATGTGGCTCTTTGAGCTTATTTTGTAGCTTGCCACCTGTGGGTGCCCACAGGAACTGCCCACGGGCACCCACCTGAAGCTCTCAAACATCTGACATTTGCCATATGTGGTTCTTCTGTCCACATATGGACAGAAGGTCAGAAGGCTGACCACCCCTGTTCTGTAAGATCCATTCACCACTCCTAGTCTGCATTCAGAGAAGAAAAAAATGTCCCAGGGTCATACCTAGTTCCAACCACTGAACTCTTGTTGTTGGCCACTTTAGATGTGATGTAACACCTGAAAAATAACTCCTGGTAAACACCCAATTTCTTAAATTGTCCTTCAAAGTACCCAGCGATGAAAAGTCAAAGTCATATTTTCATACCATTTCAGGAAAAATACTTACATTCATTCTGTTTTTTAAATTATAGACAGAGCAATGATTTAATGCCATGTGAAATTAATATATGAGGCCCGACCCAGTCTAAGCATATGCAAGTGCTGATGGAATTCAGTAGGATGTAAGAGCATCTCTGTCACAGCCACAATTAAGCACTGCAGTGCTGTTTTTCAACTGACATCAATGTGACTGGAGTTGGATCCATTTGTGGGATTGGAATTGTAGCCATAGGAATGAATTCACTGTATTAAAAGAGTTAGGCTGTTCTGACTTCTGCTGACTTCTTAAGATGATAATCACTATTCAAATGCTAGAAGATTCATAATTCCCACAATCTGCAGAAATGAAATTAGCCTTGCAGCAAGAACAGGCCACTGCCTTATAGTTATGGGGAATATACGGAAAGTCAATACATTTCCCTTTCTCCATGGGTGGAAGAAGCAACTTAGGGAGTGGAAGAAGAAGAAAATTACTGGAAGAAATAATAATTGAACTCACATTACATGTAGTCAGAAGCTATGAGTAAACTATTTTGTATGCCAAACACTTTGTGTAATTTAGAAAGCAGTCTACTGTTCTAACAGGTCTAGAAGTTTGAGGTACATTCTAACTGAATGAAGCACTTCACAGGCCCACTTATTACAGTGAGAGATATAAGATCATGCTCTTCAATTTAACTTGGTAAGATTTAAAAGTACTATTGTGCTTTAAATGACCTTTTTTGTAGCCCTATGTTTTGTGTGTTAATTCAGAAGTTTAAGTCCCATGGTGTTTAAATTGTGCCTCTGTATATTAACTTGGAACTTCAGAAATATTTACTCCCTAATAAGTATGCATAGAATTGTAGCTTTAATCTCTAGGTCCAATGTTTATCTAAATTTGGTCATTTAATGATCAGATATGTGACACTTGCTTGGAACAAAGATAGCCAAGTAAAATGAAACAACTAGTTTGCTTCAAAACAGATGTCAAAGAGAAAACAAAATGCTGGAATGAGGAGGTAACTTTCATTTTGTTTAAATTTGCAATGCTGCTGTTCAGTTGTGGAAAATACATAGACCAGAATAAATTTAAATGACAGATGAATGCTGCATTCCTGAATAAAAGAGCAAACTTCCTAGTTTTAATTTGGAGCACACAGAGGAATGCAGCCACAGTTGTCTGCTCTTTAGGAATAAAAGAGCTTATGACAGGCAGCTGCCAACTGGATTGCTACAGCTGGCCTAACTTCTTTGGTTGTGGTCCTTTTGGAAACAACTGTGTTGGTCCTAACCTGGAGCATTTCAAAGCTTCTTCCATCTGTTCATATCATAATAATCTAGCTTTGCATATTCGCTGTTACTTCCCAGCACAGCTGGTCCCTTTTGGTGTTCATTCTCTCCAGTACTAAGGCATCAGTAAAGCTTGTTCTCCATCACACTCCACAAGATCTATCTACAAGGAACTGGAACTAACCCACTCACAATAAAGTGAGCATTTCTGAAATAATAAATTCCAACTGTGACAACTAGCACATCCAAGCCTGACTTTTTGAACTAAGACCTAGCATCACAAAGAGATCAAATCTTTATTTTTACAAGATTATTATGGTTTCCTAGGCAATTCAATGCATATAAACAATGGAACTAACAAAATATCATCTAAGAAATAGATTACACTCTTTCTCTTACTGAGCAATATTAGTCATGTCTACTCTGAAGCAACAATTCAACAGGATTTACTCCCAGGCAGGTATGCATAAGATTGTAGCCTTAGGCTGTATAGTATCTTTTATCCCAGAGGAGCCCCAAAAGAAAGCTCAAGGAACTTTTAGTGCTGATAAAACATCCTTGAGGATGGAAGTCTGTTCATTGCAAACTTGCTAGGGTAGGCACAGCTGAACTCCCACCCTCACTTTTATCAAGCAAGCTGTTCAGCTCTTTTTAAACAGCCTGGATCAAATCTGTCCATTTGTTTTTAATCTCTCCAGTCTTAAACTTGGTTTGCTGTGAACTGAGATTGGGTTTTGCTAACATTTGCATAAAAATTTGCATGCATGTTTGTGTGCATTTCTCTCAATAGATGTACATGAATTCAGTTTTGCCCCAAACATGTATTTTGCAAGCATTTTTCCTAATATAATGAATTTTTAACATTAGTTTCACAAATATGTGCATTTTTGTGTTCACTTTCTCCCAGTTGATGCATTGTTGTTGGGTAACTCCCATGTAAAATTCAGAGAAGTGATAATTTTGAAGGATTTGTGGTTTGAAAATGCAACGTAAGGTATGTTTCCATGAAAATGCAAACTGAACAAATTTCTCTTCCCTCCCTTTAAGGGAGTCATACATCCCACTGGGGAGGAATGGATCATAGCCATGGAAGCTACATGCCGCTTTCCAAACTCTAATGCTATTATTATTTAAGGCACTCTTTCCACTTTATAGTTCTTATAAGAAGATATTTGATAGGTATGCCTGAGCTAGGATCCAAAGTTTCTTTCTTTTCTTTTGCCTGTGGAGAAAATATTTTTATTGCACAAAATTAACTAATTAAAAATCAAGCATTGTTTTGTGCAAACAGAGACACTGTTCTGTGTATAGTTTTCACAGAGAAAACTGTGCTCATCATTTGTACATGAGCCAGCATGTATTCTTGCTTCATAGAGTATTTTTCTTTGGATTCTGTTCCTAAATTTTGGAATGAAAAGTAAGCCAACTTTGGCTTCAAGTAATTGTGTTAATGTGAGTCTCTGCAAACAACTTTCTGGGCAGGGGCTATTTCACCTGCATATCGTTCTGCAGTGCTGGTACTAAGAAACTACTCTTCTGTTCCATAGCATCTTTGTTTATGGCCCACTGAAATGAAAGTGCTCATTTTATAAATATTCACTGGATGCATTGATTAATATTTTATTTCACCAAAGAAGGAGAAAGTACAATCTCGTAACAAGAATGTGTGTGCCTTCCTGCCTCTTCAGAACTGCCCATCAGCTCCTGCTGGCACTAGAGACAGGATCATCTGTGGTCATTACAACTGCGTCTGCAAAATCACAGACTGTCAAACATGATGACAGCTCCATAATCAAAGTGCAGTCAGATATATGACCATGCCTCAGTCATCTGGTTTGTGTTGGAAGGCTGGAATTAGCATGCTTTCTAGCTGATGCAATGTTCTATATCCAGATTGAAAACTAGGATTGGGAAAAGAAGCCACCCCGTGGTTTTCAGGCTCACCAAGCATGGTCAGAAGGAACAACTTGGAGAGAGGGGCCACAAATAGCTTTTAACCAGTCAGTAGTCTCTAGGGAACATACACAGTGCTGGCTCACAAAAAGCAGACTTTTAACCATAATTACTGTTTAGATTCACCATGCAAGTCTGATATAAACTCTTGAAACAAATTAGCTGCTTTTAATATATTATCAACATGGTTTGAAAACCTTGAGTGAATTGTATGTACTTTCTACTGCCCCAAAACTGTCTTATTGAAATGACTTGTGCTTTATATTATAGCTTGTGCTATATGACATTAGCTGTTAAAGATTTCGTTCAGTTATTCAACCCAGTGATTCAACTCATCAATCACTGGTACCTTTAGGTAGGTCCTGTATTGTATTACAGCAAGACATGCTTTTCAATAGCCATTGGACTGAAGGCTATCTGTTTACCTCAGATTTCTGCAACTTGGTCACTTTTATATTGACAGGTCTCGGTGCATGTGCAACCACTAACTACAATAGAAAAATGAAAAGGTTTTAATTCTGTAACTATCCATGATGAACTGGCTCAATGAGAAAAAGCGAAGTATAAATGAAGTTCAGAGCCACCAAAAATGGTGCTATGAAGAATTTAACAGATTACTGTTTATCATTTGTACATATTGGGATATGGTATTTACACTGTAAATAAACTTCAATTTCTTTGGGGATTTTCTTTGGCTTTGTATCATATTCTTGCTATAGATATAATAATATGGAAGACCCTGTTTGTTTATGTGCAAACATTACCAGAATTATGGAAGAAGTTTCATTATGTTTTTTTGCAACAGAAATGGCAAGAACTTAATCAATCAATCCAGTCAATATTTATTTATTTATTTATTTAAAAATTTCTATGCTGCCCCATTTGCCAAAGCCTTGGGGCGGCTTACAAAACATCAGTTAAAATATAAAACACTAAAAATATAATTAGACTGTTATAATTATATAAAAATATAATCAGACTAATTAGACTGTTTAACTATATGTAAAAAGACATCAAGGAACTCATGGCAACTCACATACTTCTCCTCCTGCTCTCAGCCTTACTCTCAACAACAACCCTGTGAGGTAGGCTGGGTTGAGAGGCTGGATCTGGTTCAAAGTCACCCAGTGAGCTCCATGGCTGAATGGGGACTAGAATCTAAATCTCCTGAATGTGAGTCCTGCACTCTTAACCACTACACTACACTGGTTCCACCCTATAGGCCATATACTGAAAACACTGCAAGGTCCTCAATCCATTGCATTACAAGAAGTGACTATTTATTCTTCCAATGTTGTAATATCAGTCTTTCAGCTGTCAAACAGGCAGATAATTCATTTATGCTGACCATTTGTTAATTTTCACAGAGCAGGCAAATTAGTTAAAGCATATGTACATCAGTGAATATTAAATACTGTTCCAATATAAATGTTTGTTTGCTTGTTTATATTTATAGTCTGCCTTTTTTCCTGCAAGGAACTCAAGGCAGCTTATAGAATCCTTCTCCTGCTCTCCACTTTACCTTCATGCACAGCCCATGAGGTAGGTCAGGCTGAGAGTCAGTGATTGGTCCAAAGTCTCCCAGTGAGTTTCATGGTCAAGCAGCGACTAGAATCTTGATTTCCCAAGCCCTAGTTGAACACACTAACCACTATGCAGCATTGGCTCCTATCTGCACAATAGCCCTTCCACAAAAGGAAGTAACTACTGGACACTACTGAAACATAGGTTTAAAAGAAGCATTTCCTGCATAGTAGTGCCAGCAATTAGCTGAATAAGGCAACCCAGTAGATACAAAATTTTGCTGGATTAGACACAGCATAGACATGAGAAGTAGTTGTCCAAATGGCATCTTGTGTTAGTTCCCACAGGAGTTTCTCATTCCCCAAAATGTTGGGGATCCTTGACATAAATGTTTTAAATACAGAACAGCCATTGTTAAAATATTTTAAAATAAGAAATGCAAAACATCTTACTTAAACTTTTAAAATCAAGGAATACATATCCGCAATTAAAACATTAGGATAACAATCAAACAGGGTATTACCATTAGTCATCAAAACCATGGTTGAAAATGGAGGTCTTTGACTGGCATGTAAAATGTGCCACAGTTGGCATCTCCCACAGACAAC
This sequence comes from Varanus komodoensis, assembly GCF_004798865.1. Taxonomy (NCBI): domain Eukaryota; kingdom Metazoa; phylum Chordata; class Lepidosauria; order Squamata; family Varanidae; genus Varanus; species Varanus komodoensis. The sequence continues at coordinate 1,214,288 of NW_025335661.1, forward strand.
TGTGCAAAATTATGCAACAGAAGTTACACTCTTTGAGGCATGTCTGTAGGCAGTAACAGTAACAAAGAGTACAGTTCCACTACACAGGAAAAGGGTTTATTTATTTATTGTACTGCCTCATTCCAAAGGAGCAAGCAGCCATCTCTGGATACTTTGTACTGGGAGAGCTTGTAAATCCCGGAAAGCTGAACCTTAGCACACACAACCTGCCTCAGGAAGAAATCAAGGGGGTCTGCAAATAATTAGGTCACGTGTGGAATACTTATAAACAAATCCTGTATATAACCTGGAGCAGAATACAAAGTCATGAAGTGTGTGTATGTGTGTGCGCGTGTGCACACACACGCATACTTGTGTAACTGGATCAGAATATGCAACACTATGCCAACTGGAGGAATGTCTGCTTCTAATATGCTTTGCCTGGGTATTTGTAAATAAAGCAAATATTACGGACACCTGTGTTCTCTTTGCGTAAAGGCAACTCAACTCTGGAGTGTTCTTCCTGGATAACTCATTGCTCAGGGATGCAGCAAGCATGCCCCAGCAAATTTTCTTTAGTGTCTAGTGAGTTCCTCCTACTTGCCTCTAGTTCCAATGAAATGACAACCTACTTTTTAGGGAACTTGATACCCAAAGTAGCTTGTTGTGTCATCTGACCATGGCAGGGCAATTTCTTTGTGAGTGGCTGCAAAGTGCCACCAAGTTGCTCAGCAAGTGTGGCCAAGACAGATGTTGCTCATCATGTGCAATCTTGCTTCCTGACCTCTGCTGCTAACAGACTGTGCTGCTGGCAGCCCGTCCCCGCTGGCATTCTCCTTGGCACACCCAACACCATCTTGCCATTTCATCTGCCCACAACCTTCTTTCTTGCTCTTTCCCTTGTGAGTCAACTCTGTGATATTATCCCAGTGCCCTGAAAGAGACTGCAGTTTGCCAAGGTTAATTTTATCTTTGTTGCACCCAACCTCCATATACCTACAACAAGGTTTCTGCAAAGCTCCTGGAGATGAAGCCTCTATTTTTTAAATCAAAGTAATGTAGTTTAACCCTTCATTCTGTACAATCCATTAAAATGATGTAGTGTGTAAAATTTCATTTCATTTCATGTCATTTGTGCAGCACATCTGTACTGAAATTAACAGAAATCCCTGTTGTGAACTTCCCACCATTGTTTGCCCATTCCTCCTAATAAACAGGACAGCCCAAATCTATCCTTTCTACTGAACAGCCTTGTCTGTGTATGGAAAGCCATGGACCATCATCTGTCCTCAGAATCAAATGAATCCAGAAACAGGTCGGGGCTAAGAATGAGCTTGGTACATTCATCATTCTGCCTTAGTTCAGCCTTAGAAGATCAGGTATTGTCTCATGGTCTTACCATTCTCCAGCCTGTGATTCTGATCCCCAAATCCAGGCATTTCAAAATGAGATGAATCCTACACTGCATGGCCACCAATATCCCATATGGCTAAGCCACACAGTGTTCCATTTACAAATGTTTCAAGAACCTCAGATGCTGGCCTGCTCCCCAAAGTGTTCATACAGAGACTCTGGGAACTGCAATGCTTCCCACAAGTCCATCCCTGATGTCTGTTCAAGCTACCTGCTCTGCTTGTTGGACATGTTCACTAAGTATGTAGTTCTCAAGTACAAACAGCCCAAAATATTCTCCTTCTGCTATGAGAAAAGCAATCTGGACCTCCAGTGTGGGACTATGGATGGATGCCTGTATTGCAGGGGATGTGTAGTTGCTTGTTAAGCACAGGATGACCTTTCTATGACTCAGACGCTTTCATCTGAAGTGCACAGGTGTGTCCCCACCATGGCTATTAGCACTGGAATACTGTTTAATATTTTGGATCTTGGAATGTTGATCACATTGCACTGAAAATGATTGCCTGCTGTTTCTTCTGTGTCTACTTCTCCAATTTCTCACTGCTTCCCTTATGCAATTTCCTTGCCAAGTTTCCATATCCCTAGTTCACTTGTCTGAGAGGCATTACCTACTGCTGTGCAGGTATCTGCAGTAAAATGAGCAAGACGACTGCTCTGTGAACCAAGGCCTGCTTGCTGCTGCCAATAGGCTACATGGGCTGGGCAGCATGGTTTTCCTGCTACAGCAGGGACAGGTGCCCTCTGGGTAACACTTTTGCAGTCCAACGTGTTCTCCGTTCAGTTCCCTGCTCTGTAATCCACTTTATAAAGAGTGGTTCTGCAGCCATTCCATCTGGTCTGCTAAGGCATGTCCATAACGCATTGAGCAACATCTCCATCAGTAGCAGTTTCTCCCCATTCACTGTACTAGGCATTACTTAATTCACTCCAAACTACCTCTTTCCCATAATTCTGCCTCCATCCAATCTTCTCTTTCCTCTACTCCTGTCTCCACAGCTAAAGCAATGTGATACGTGACTGCTAGCACTGCTGTTATATACTTTGGAAGGCTGGGAATTGAGTTATGGCAAAGGAATCAGTTATTGCTGCTGCAAAGAAAATTACTATAACTGCTCTTCCTGATCACTGGGATGACAAGGACGAGTTCTTCCAGCAATGTTGTATGAAATGAACAGTGCATTCTACAGCGGCTCTTCCACACATCCATGGTGTGGGTAGTGGGGAAAGGGAGGAGCAGGGCTGTGGAAGGATGGCCACAGATGGTTCAGGCTCTGTTGGAATGGCTGCCATTTCTGACATTGATCACGGCAGCTGTAGCGGAGCAGCAGACTGACTGTCTGTTGGGCACTGCTACATGCTGGAACCATTTGGACCCCGATGCTGGATGAGGATGCAAGGGATGATGCTGGATTTTGTGGAACTCTCCATGTGTCCTAGGCCACTTTTGAAATGACAGCATTAGAAATCAGGCCTAAAATCCGTCATTCAGACATGTTAGTACAGAAATGCGCACCAGGAAAAGAAGAGGTTGGTTCTAACCGTGTACACAGACAGTGTGTGTTCTGAGTGAGCTCCTTCTGCCTGAGGTTGCAAAGGCAGGGGTTCAGAGAAAGAGCCCTGAACACAAAAGTGGGTGGTTCAAGTGGTCCGATGGTGCAGCATGGACGGCATGGCAGATGAGGAGGGAGGCTGAGGAAGAAGCACTGACTGTGCTCTTGGAGACCAATCGGCTGTTAACGTGCAGAAGGCTTGCCCCTGAAGTTTGGATGGGGCTCTGAAAACTTTGGCTGTATCAGCTTTCGGCTAGAACTTGACAGCTGTTGGAATGATGTCATATTTTCAGCTCCACTGTCTTGTATCCTGTTTCCCAATCTGTGCCTTCTGACAGAACCTCCATGCTTTTGACCTCTGTACTCCTATCTGACCCTGTTTCTTGGAAGCAGTGTGTTTGGACTTTGGCTATATCCCAGACCTTTCTCTTGGAACTCTCCTTCTTGTCTGCTTGTCTGTCTTGATGGGCTTGATGTTTTTGCCTGTTTATTGACTTGCCACTGATTTACCTCTTAGTTTGCCCTAACAATGAGGCTGACCAAGCCACCTCAAGACAGTCACAAAGGAATTTTAATTACTGCTGGCTCAGAGCCCAAATAACTTTTAAGAGTTTTTACATAAACCACAGTCCATGCCGCAGCAAAGGGATGGCCACAGCAATGTTCCACAAGAGTATAATAATCCTTTAAGATAGAAGAATTGAATGCAGTGCTTTACCCGATTCATTCCACCTACATATTCCTTAGTGATATTTGGACATATTTAATCCTTTTTTAGAGACAGCACTAGGTCTGGACATTTCCCAAATATTTACAGTGAGTACAGGCAAAAGAAAGATGCAAAAACAGAAATACTCAGACGCAAATCACTCAACATATAGAATCTGTGTGAGCTTATTAAGCACAGATCACTACAGTTCATAATAAAGAAAGCATGGAGTTTTCAGTCCCTTACAGGAGGCACTATGGTTTGGGAAGAAGTCCTTTATGTACAGATACTTCTAGGTAGTTGTAGCTAGCTAGTAACCAGCACTTTTGACCTTTCCTTACTCAATACCAAGGATACGTGAGAATTAAAATCACTGTGAACTCCATCCAAACTGACCTATTTTGCACTTTCCAGGCAAACGTGTAGATCTGAACACAATTATCCTTCATTGTTTGTGCTTTTCTGAATTTTGCAATGCACTTATTGGTGGAAAGTTGTGCTAAAATGCATTTTTTAAATTTATATTTTAGGATAAAATGTTTAGAAATGCATATTTTGCATGAAAATAGGTTAAAATGCATATTTCAATGTGCATTTATATATACTTTTCATGCAGATTACAATTGTGTGCATTCATGCAGGTATATGTTGCGGCAGATGTATAAATGAACAGATGTGAAACTGACATGGACCAGCAAGAGAATGATCTGTACATCCCTACTCAATAGTGCTTACTATTGCTTGGTAATGTCAGGTCTTCTTGGACAATTAGTCTAATATAATATATGAAGAACAGAGGATCCAAACATCAGTCAACTCTATTCTTAAACTTAGGCCAAACATTACAGTACCTTTGCTATCATATTCATTGACTTCATCTCTAACAGCATACTCATGCTATGAAGGAAATGAAGGAGACGACTGTGGTTCAAGGCATTCCGGGTCCATGGTTGCCCTAAGTACTTGCCTTTCAAACATGAGCCCTCTATCTTCTCAGACAAGCTCCAGTACTATAAAAGTGTGTTAAGTAAAAATGGAATAGGTTGCTCTTTTACAAGCCATACAAAATAATACTTTATAAATGGTAAAAACCTTTACAGCAGCTCAGAGACAAAATGCAGTGCCTGATGAGGGCCTCATAACAAAGCTGATGCAAGACTAGTTTGGCGTCCCTTATTTGGCCTCTTTCTCCACAAATATTGAATCAGTTGTTAAGGGAATTTTGTCTGACAATATGATATCATTCGGTTATTTCAGTGGTAGACATAGATCATCCTGAAAAACAGAGGCGTGTTGTTTAAACCCAGGTCATACTTTCATGTCAATACAGCTGGGCTGGGATAGCCTCAGGAATCTATTTCATAAGCTGCTTTCTTGAGCGGCTAATCCTGCCAATTTTGTTTTGCTCAAAGAGAGAATATGATATATCTCTAGCACAATGGGTTATTCTGGAATGCATTCTAAGCATGGGGAAAAGCATATTTTAGTAGCTGCTTCTTTCCACATGAAGAACAATGTTTACAAAAAATTGAAGGACATGGACTTATCCCTCACATGGTTGCCAAAATGCCAAAAATGCCAAATGCCAAAAAGAGGATGCCAAAAATGAATACATCTCAATTCAGCCTCATGAAGGAAAAAGCAGTCCTAGCATAAACTGCACTATTCAAAAAAAACTTATGAACAACTCTGCTTATTAAAGCATCCTCTTTCTAAAGGATCACATCAGCATACATCTTAACTGAAGAACATGCTTCACTTAGTTTAATTTCAGAAATCTTTATCTCATTTTTGCTCATAGCTTCAAAAATCCTCATTCATCTACTTCTCGCTGCTCAACTATTGCATATCAGCCAAAGGATATTCCTTCCAGCTTTGGGCACTTCGGTCAGGATTAAAAAGTTGTGAAATTGGTTCCATGAGCCAAAGGGGTGGTGGTGGGGGGAGATGTGCAGCTTGTTCTGCTTCATGATTACTTGGAAATAAGTCATAGAATTCCACATGCTTTATTCCCAAATAGGGATGACTAGGATTGCAACTTGCAATTTGGTTCTCTTGAACAGCAGACCTAACACTGCATGGCAAGCTGCTTTTGGAACTGAGGTGAATTACGAAAGGAGTGTGGGTGACATGAGATGGAAGTCATCCATGCCAGAAGGCGGGGGTGGGGGGAGAGGGGATCAAACAGTCTGCTCAGCAGGTGCAAATCCTTCCTGTGATCCTTCAGTTCAGCACCTGTCTGGATTTGGGCTGTTATCAATGTGTGTGGAACTCAGCAATAACTAGAAGTAGCAAGGAGGTGACAGGAAGTGAAGAGAAGACAGTGGGTGAGAGCTGGAGATGCAAGGAAAGAAAAGCAGGCCCTGTCACTGCTCTATAAGAGAAATGTATTAATAAATTCCCAGAAAGATAGCAATGTGAGTCTGTTATAGCAAAACAAAACAAAAAAAAAAGGAGGAAAAAAGAAGAAAAACAATGAAGAGGCTTGTGGCACCTTAAAGACTAACAAATTTATTCCAGCAGAAGCTTTTGTGGACACTGTCCACTTCATCAGTGGAAATGTACAGTGTCCATGAATGCTTATGCTAGGATGGATTTGTTAGTCTTTAAGGTATTATGAAGCTCTAAAAATGATCAAAAGGCTGAGGCAACTCCCCTACAAGTTCAGGTTACGGCATCCAGGACTGCAGCAAATCCTTAAGAAAAGGCAAGTACAGAGAGACATGACTGAAGTGTATAAAATTATTCATGGTGTAGAGAAAGTGAATAGGGAGTTAATTTTCTCCCTTTCTTATAGTACTAGAACCTGGGGTAATTCCATGAAGCAGACCTGGGGAGATTCAGGACAGGGCAAAGGAAATGCTTCCTCATGGAGCACAGAGTTTAGCTATGGAATTCACTTTCACAACATGTAGTAAAAGGGAATAGATGCATTCAGGATAAGGCCATCAGCTGCTTTTACCTCCAATGACTATAGGTTACCTCCAGTATCAGAGGCAGTATGCCCATATACACCAGTTGTTAAAAGACATGGTAGAAAGGTGCTACAGCATTCATATTCCACTTGTTGACTTCCTGAGGGCAGCTGGTTGGCCACTGTGTGAACAAAATGCAGGACAAGCTAGGCCCTTCCTTTGATACAGTATGGCTCTTTTTATATTCTTAATTATTATAACCCCAATAAAGTGCACTGTTTATACTGTGTTGGGAGTTGCTTCTTTGATTATCCAGTGCCACATGTCTTTGAGAAATAGGCAGTTAGGTTCTAATGAAATGTAGTGGGAACTCCTCAAGGACTCATTTCTGAATACCCTAAATGGACTTTTTCTTCCCCAGAGGTTATGAATGCAATTTACTTATACAGAACACTCTGCTTGGTCGGGATCTGAATAAGCTGCCTCAGAGAAGTCTATCTAAAAAGTAGGTATGTGGAAACATACTTGGGAGACAGCAGACAGAATGATTTGTACCTTTTCTAGTATAGAGTGGTGTTTATCTGATACAATAAACCTCATAAAGGACTTAGTTGCTTTTTAGCATTGATACAAGTAGATAAGCTAACATAAAAGCTACATGTTGTGATGTGATTACATCTAATTCAAAATAAACATCTGCAAAAGTCTCTGTTTCTGTCTCCTTTCTTTTCTAGGAATTCACACCAGAACAGAAGAAGGGCCGTGATACACTAGTCCATGGATCCAGGTAGTCCAGCATTCTGTCCACAAAATGGCCAACCAGCTGCCCATAGGATCCCGCAAGCAGGACATGAGTGCCACAACCTCCCATATTTTTTCCTGCATCAGAAAAGTACTGGAAACGTTTCATGGGCAGAAGAAAAGTGATCAGAAGGGAGTACTCAGAAATTCCCCTTTAAAGAAAAGCCTCCACAATAAATTTAAATTTGTTCCTGCTTAATTGACCTCCAAGTTTTTGTTGCTGTAGGTGTTTCTCTATAAGCACAGCACAATACTAAAGAAATATATCTTATTCCATTTAATGAACTGATCAATGCTGCCTGCCTGCTTCTGTATTGTACTGTAAAGCCTCCAGCACTGATTAGTTCAGCTAGTGTGATTTTAGAAAAGGTTCATAAACATTCCAATTTCTCAGGGAACAAAGCTGTCAACAACCACACATATTCCAGCATCTGTGAGTTAGTGGTCAGTTTGGTTTAGATGTAAACTTTAGCCAGGAAGGAGGCAGCGTGTGGAAAAGATTTAAGGCTTCATTGTTAACTGGAAAAGGGTTCCAGGAGGTGGGACACCAAAAACAGAGAACTGCCAGGCTGAAAATACGTGAGACAATTTATTTTTAAGCGGATTGTGCCTAAATGTTTTGCTGTGCAACCCTAAAGTGACCTCTCAATAGAAGATGATCTGATGGTAACAGAATAATATTCATTTCTTCCTTAAACATAACTCCTTAATAATGTACATAGGAATGAAGGTAAATTGTTGTTTTGTTGTATTTTGGATTCTGAATGTTATTAGTGCAAGAATAAAAGACAGACAGCACTGTGAGATACAGGAATCCACATGAAGGGCAACTGGAAGAGAGTGTTGTCTGAGTACAAGGCTTGGAGTTGTGTGCTAAGAACCCAGGTTCTTTTGGTTGCCAGATCTAGAACCTGAGATGCCTTATTTGCCTTTTAAACAGAAGGAAGAATCCCTAGGAGAGGCAGGGAGAAATCCCTGAGGTGAAAAAAGCGTGATCAGTTTCACACTTGTTTGAATTTACCAGCCAATTCTTAGAGTAACCAACTGGAATTTACAAGAATCAAAAGATTATTCCTTACAGCAGGTGTAGGCAGAAAGTAGATCTCCAGATGTTTGGACTTCAACTCCCAGCATTCCTGACAACTGACTAGATAGGCAGTGAAATCTGGGAGTCTAAAATAAGTAGTCCTGTGTACCCCTGCTTCACAGCTATCACTGATTCTAACATAAAAATCCAAAAATATACATATTTGCATTCCCAAGTTTGCTTGGTTTTGTTGTATGTTCAGGCATTATGTTCTGGGGAGAACATTGAACTAATATTAATTTTAGGTGAGTGAGCACTGCTCCACCTTCTCCTTTCACTGTGAAAAGTAACAAATAAACTATGCTTATTTGTATGCAGTACTCTTTTGCTTCTAGTCCTTAATAGACACCTTTTATCAGGGAAAAAGGTCTAGCACAACATTACATTACTGATGTAACTCAAGGCCAGGGAATCAATGAGTGAGCTTAAATGACTTCAAAACCTGCTCTTAATGAAAGTCTCAGAAAAAATGATGCTATAAAATTACTTATATGCATGGTACTTTGAAAAAAAGACATCACTCCACCCAAAACGATCACCATGTGTGTGGTCCCTATTTTAAGCCTTGCTTTCGCCTCACTGCTGTTTCCATTTCAGTGAAAGCTACTCTGTTGTGTATTAGCAATCTGCTGACTGTGGTTTTCCGTGAACATAGCCAACACCCAACTGAGAGCAATTAAATGCATCAGACGAGAAATGAAAGGTGTCATCCAACTTTTCGATGGCTTGTTTTACTTCTTCATATCAGATTTACTGCACCACTGGTCAGTCGTTGACCAGTAAAGCTTTTATAATCTATAAAGCTTTTATAATTCTAACAGCGTGAACTCACAAAATATGCTGTGAGGTATTAATGGACAACGCTTGCCAGTCACTTGCCAAAAGGCCACAGGCTAGCAGACATGGGACCTGAATCCAAGTTTTCTGATCCAAGCAAGTCCAGTCACCATGTCCTGACAAGTAAAAGAGTTGGTGAATAGATCTTATTGAATGGGTCTACTTAGAGTCAAATCTCAACATTAGGATGTTTGCTTAATTGTGGGGTTTAACTATTTGACACATGGAATCCAGATTTAAACACTTGCCTGCAACACATGGAAGTGCTGAAAAAGTATTCTAAATCAAAATAAGAAAATGGGGTCTCCATCTTAGGTCCAGGTAACAGGCATGACCAACTTGTGGGTCCAGCCTATCAACTGAAGACTAATGTCACACAGACTTTTTTTGACAAATGGCAAACCTGCAACTGGGTAGGGTCAGAGTTCAGTGGTGGAGTATTTGCTCTGCATACAAACAGTTCCAGGTTCAATCCCTTACATCTCCAATTAAATGGTCAGATAGCAGGTGATGTTAAAGACCTTGGCCTGAGATCCTAAAGAGTACCTGCAAGCTAGAATGGAAAATACTGTGCTAGAGGGACCACTATTCTGGTCTAAGGCAGCTTCCTATATACAAAGACTACATTTGTTGGGTTAAAATATGGTATATCTGGCTATTGTTTGAGGGTCTACATCACTGTCATTTAATCATTTAAATTAAGCTTTTAAAGCAAGGGTAGCAACTTGTGTCTTTCCAGATGTTCTGGCCTCTACCTATCTCTAGCCCTAGTCAGTGTAGTCAGTGAAGGACGTTACAGGCTAAAACATCTGGAGGACACCAAGTTAAAAATACAGGGTAGTTAAAGCTGAATAAAGAATTATGTGAACTTTCCTGTAGTGTCCAATCTGCCTGCTGCTGAATTATATATTGGTGTATATATGAAACATTTCTTCATGTATTGCTAAGCAATATTAATCTTAGGCATGCTTCTCATGTTATAAAGAATGGGCCTACTTCAGGAATCAGCGCTGAACATGCATGCTGAAGTCTTGGTGGCAGCCAGGAATGTGACTGCACAGTTGAGGCCAGGGCATCAACTGTGTCCATTCCTGGAGATGTCTGAGCTAGCTACAGCCATGCATGTCTTAGCTACATCTCATTTGGGCTACTATACATCGGGCTGTCTTTGAAAAGCATAGCAAAATTTCTAGGGGTGACCAGACTACTGTTTGGGACTGGTTACAGGGAATGTGTGACTACTCTCAGGCAAGCCTGCCAAGATCTTCAGTTAGTCTTTCTCTTGGTCCTGTCACCATCAGTGAGAACGAATTCTCAGTGAACTTCCTGCAAAAGGGCTAGTTGGGCCCCTCTGTATTGTCTTTCTCCTGTCAAAGATGCTTTTATTTCGATTGGCCTTTGGTGTGTAAACTGGTCTGTTCCTTAAGGGTTTTTTTTAATGTCTAAAGTTTTCTGTGTTGTAATGGATTTAAGATTTTGTTTTTAACTTGTACTTTATTACTGCTAGTTGCCTTGAGTACCATTTCTGGTGGAAAGGTGGGATATGATGCACCTAAATACATGAACAGATGAACTCTTGTAGAGCCTCACACACTCATAGAGTGTGGTGGCAGTTTGCTGTTATATTAACAACTGTGTCAATCAACTGGAGATAGATACTTTCAGAGGGTCACAGTACAAGGATCTGCCCTTTAGAACAGTTGCCTGTGGCCAGAACCTTGATTCTTGAGAAAGCATCTGAGAGTTTATGTTTTCTGCTTATTTGGGAGACTTGAGAAAAGTCAAGTTTCTTCTGGAACCTGTGGCTCCTTTGTTCATTCCTACCTCCCTTTCTTTCCCACCCATTCTCTATGGGATGATTTCCACTGGTAAGTTCTCTTTCCATTCCAGCCATGGATGGCCCCTTGTAAAAGAACAAACAATAGCCATGTTGAATGCTGCCTAATCCAAACAAGACAGGCTACTAATTGGATAATCAATGATGATAGGATTGACTAGTTTGTTAATTAATTTGCCTGTAATTATAAATAGTATCGTAACAGGGAAAAAAACATTTCCAGTGGGTACGATCATATTTGGTCTTAATTAGCTAAATGTCATGTTAAGAAAAATGTTATATCTAATTGCTACTAAAAAGTCGTAGGCAAAGAGCAAGCAACAAGTTCTAGCAACAGCTGGATGCTAACAGATGTGTGGGGAAGTGTTATATAGAAATGTATTTCCTGAAACAAATCATGCTGCCTTAAAATGACCTTCCAACAAATAGAAAAAAATCAATATTTATGTATTAAATATTTGTCAAGCTCTCCTAAACTAGTCAAACTGTTTTATGGCATGCTTTAGCAGACCACTGCCTACGTTCCACCCTTCTGTATTAAATGAAAATTATGCAAGTTGACAGATGCAATTAATGTTCTTGTATTTTCTGGAATATGCGTATGTTTTTTCCTATCATCTTCCTTCAGGGTAAAAACAAAGCAAAGCAAAACAAAACCAAGCAAACCAAGTGAATGTTATTTAAGGTCTAAATTTGCAGTACAGCTGCTTGGAATGTGCAGCTTAGGTTACAGCTGTTTGGTTTTACAAAGTCTAAGGTGTGGCACCACCCACCCACTATGATTTACAAGTCAAGGAGTTTTCAACTTCTTCTTCATCTCTGTACTGAAGGAAAGCAGTGGCCTTTACTGGGCTAGAATTAAAGGCTCAAGGAAGTAAAATTCTTACTGTCGAGTAAGAATGAATAAAAAAAGAACATAACGTTATTCCATGCCTGAGAGTCCTAAACCCTTTCAATGGGTGATGAGAAAAAAGACTTATTTCTAAATCAAGCATATCTTAGTCACTTTTAAAGGATGTTTTTCATAAACCAATGGACTCTGATGACTTGCTGGTCTACAATGCTGGGAAATTGATTATGACTTCTGTTTTTGAGATCCATATAATGAAAATTATATATACTCATCTATTTGTAATTAAGAATGTATGTATTTAATAATTCATGTAATTCTTCTAATGTATACCATCAGCCAAAAAGAACAAGTAATGGGAACAAGCATCCTATGCTGCCCTATATGCTAAAGGGACCCACTGCTAGTGCAATGGTTTTCTCAAATGAAAATGAGAAACAACACTTGTTTTGGGAATAGGGCAGTTCAGTGGAACTTGCAGAGCAGAGCTCTGCTGACCAATCTATACTGGGAACAACTATTTATTTCCTGGTGTTTCTTAACTCCCTATTTGCTAGCACTGATTCAATGGAGAACAGCAGCAATACTGGGTATTATCCTATATCATGGTATATTCAGTGAGGATTTTTCTAAACTTATAAACCATGTGGTCATTGGTTCCATCTGAATCTTACCTGCACCACAGTGAAAACATTCTGTGTGTCAGGGCTGTGACTGAGACAGGCCACAGGTTTCTGTGAGCTGAACAGCTTTTCTCTCCTGGTCCCTTGCATACCCCACAGCATCAGCATGATTCATGTTACTAGTTTATGTCTGCTGGAGTGGTTGTACAAAACCCGCAGGGTGGCATTTTCCACCTACTGTGGTGCATAAGATTATGAGCTTCTCTAGGTGGGTAGATGAATACATCACATGAGATCAGGCTAGCTTAATAAATGGAGTAGAGGTACACTTAACAGGTGCCCCAGGCCTACATTAAGGATGCTTGTTTCACTAGGTCACAGCATGTTAGTTAATGCAAGTACCTACAGGTAAGTGCTTTTGTTATTAATTTCTGCATCAGCAGCACGGATCTAGATATGCTCATATCCAGAGCAGAAAGTTGTATCTGCCAACTAAATTTGTTTAAAACGTTAATTAACTATTCTTAAATGCAGTGTAGATGCAAGAGGCAAGTATTTGTTTTATATATGAAGCAGCAAAGAATATACAAAATTTGACCTGCCTTCCTTGCCATCTATACGTTGACAGACTGTCCTACCATCCCTTGTACCTCATTTGCTACAGTAAACCATCACTGTCAATAAAACTTGCATGAACATGGCTCAAAGGCCTATTAGCCACATATTAGCTAGCCAACATCCAAGCCCTGCCTCACACACATAATGCTTGTGAAGAGCCAGTTTCTGCAGGGTAGTGATGGTGAAGATCACTAGCGCTTTCTGGAGGTAGAGCTTATGCCTCAGAGAATGCAATTCTTGAGGGCTTCTAACCTTGTGAGTAGTATCTGTGGAAGCTGCAGGGACCTGTTGTGGGAAGCAGGATCTAAAAAGGTCCTGTGCACAAGCACAGCACTATGTGGAGTGCTGTGGATCTTAGCTGTTGTTTACATGGAGGGCAATTCAGCCCCAAAACAAGACACACAACCTAGCTGTTCTACAGAGGTTTGTTCAAATACCACAGTCTTCTAATTTATTTGACATATTTCTCAGTAGATTATGTATGAATACAGCTTATAGATGTTACAGAAGAAAACTTAGGATTTGCACATCTTAAACATGGGTGGGCACTAGTAAGGGATAGCTTTTAGTTCTGAGAACTCAGCTCATTATGTTTAAAAAATTGTACCAAGACTACATTTAGCAACCTCTAGAATATTCTTTAGGAAATTACAGGTTAAATTGCTTGGAACACATGAACAAGAATAGCACAAACGTATACTTAATATGAACATCTTGACTTTATTAGTGAAAGTATAAGCAACCCAAACAATTTCTTTTCTGTCTCGCTATAATTGAGAACAAGGATAACATGCAGTTGTGTCAGATTAGATTTCTGAAGAGTATCACCAATGCTGAAATATTATAAAATCATTTTATTTTAAGTTTCCATAATTAAACAATTTTATAAAATTTCGTATTCCCAGTGAGCACTCTGGGAAATTCTTGACCTATAGCTTTCCTGTTTAACTGCAACTTCATTGCTATTCTGGCTCCAACAACCATGGCTAGGGTCACTGTTGACCACAAATCTCACAAGGGTTCTGTACACCTAAAGCTAATGCTTTAAAATGCATACAAGGGCATGAGAATCACTTCTCCCCACTTCAAACAGACCTTTCACATGGCTCATATTAACACATAAAAACATTTGCTTGGTTTAGGTCTAGTGTTGAGAGGAACCTCAGGATTCTTGCATCCTAACTGTAATTGGTGCTAACTTTGAACAACTGTTATAATACATTGTCACACATATGAACATGTGAGTATACGTGTACAATGGCAAGCATGGGACTAAGAAGCCTTTAACCAAGGCATTCTGAACACACAGAAGTTTCATGCATTATAAATAAAATGGGGAACGGTTACTTCTAAAATGGGAAAAGCATCTCAAATACTCCATTAAGGACACAAAGAATGGACTTTATAGATTTTGTTCTCTCTCACGTACAAACATCCACATTCTAAATGAGAACAACAGTTTGGTCAGCATACCAAACCCACAGCACATCAACAAGTATGCCTGTTCTAATAAGTCACGACCTTTAGCTATGATGGGCTTTAATGGCCAAAATCAGTACTTTGAACTGGATCCAGAGACAGACTGGAAGCCGCTCAGTTGGCACACAGAACAAGCATAATATGATTGTAATACCCAGTTGCAGTTAATAATCTAGCAGACACATTCTGCATTAACCAGTTCCATGTATATTGCATTACGGCCATAGAACTCGGAGGCTATCAGTGCCCTGGTTACTGAAACCAGCCCCTCTTTGTCCAGGTAAGGTCACTGTTGGCATACCAGTCAGCTCTCAGAATCAACACGTGCTCCTAGTAACAAAGCAGGTCAAACACAGGACCCCCAAGTCGCAACCTTCTCCATTTAACACAGAATGAGGATCACAGACTCAGACAGATAAATAAATTATAGCAATCACACCTTTGTCTTGACTGGACTGAACTTTAATTCACTGGCTGTCACACAGTTCACTACTACATTCAGCCAGGCACTTCGGTATTTTACCTGCTTCAGTCTGGAGTTGATGAAAAGATCCAACACAACTGGGTGTCATCCATCCCAACCATCTTGAAGACCTCGAAAGTTTCATGTAGATCTTATATAACATGGGTTAGGGTCCCAGAGCATAAATGCAAATGAGTTAAAAAACAGTCCCACAAATCAAATTTTTGAACTGGCTGTCCAGATAGGAATGAAACAATTGCCACACCGCTCCTGGTTCTC
The DNA here is from genome assembly GCF_004798865.1 of Varanus komodoensis. Lineage (NCBI taxonomy): Eukaryota > Metazoa > Chordata > Lepidosauria > Squamata > Varanidae > Varanus > Varanus komodoensis. The sequence goes on from NW_025335661.1 coordinate 1,229,731, forward strand.
TCTCCCCTCTATGCAGGGGTTAATGGCATCAAAAGCTGCTGAGAAGTCTAAGAGAATCAATAGGTCCATCCTCTCCATGACTTTCTCCTGCCATAAATCATCATTCATCATGGCAACCAAAGCAATTGTAACAAAACCAAAACAATTGGAGCACTAACTCTAAAATATCATGTACAGGTTGATCTTTGCTGAACTGAGAAACATATAATGCAGGCAAGAATAATATGCAAGAAACACTGAATGAAGCCAAGTCAGGTACAGGTTAATATCTAACCTGATATAAAGTGTCTTTTAACACATAATTTTCACTTCTTGAAATGCAAGTGCATTCTGAGAAGTTTATGTTCCTGGTGCAATGATTTACTCCCTGAAGAAGGCTTCTACAGCCCTTTGGTTTCCAACTATACCTGTATCTGGACAGGGGACATGTGGAAAGAGGTTCTGGTGCATTAGCGGCCACCACATAGCAGAGGGCATTATATTATGCTGCCTGCTGGAAGGACCTGGGGATAGATTTTTGGCTGGAATTCTCAAAAGGCTTGCTGACCAAAATTATTTTGACAGAATTGGTCATTTTTGTTACATGTAAGCCAGCTTTGTTTGCTCTTGTGGCACCAGAAAAGCAGCAGCAGATATATATGCAGTGGAACATGATATTATGCTACAGAGACCACTTATTCTGAGATGATACGTTGCATCCTTGCTGTCTTTCGTGCAATCTCTTTCTCATGCCCTTGTGAAGACCACTGGTCTAAAATAGACAAATAGAACTGAACTGTCATACTAACTCTCTCATTTTGCAAACTACAGATTAAGCTATATTGTCTTACTATTAAAATGTTTTTCTTAATAGTCATTAAAAAGGAAATTATGGTTTCATTAAAATATACAAAATGAATTTCTAAAACAAGACTGTACACCCCAACCCCTCAAGTTCCACCGAACACGAAGGTTATCATATAAAATGGTAAAGATTGCTGTTGTCATAGATGCTGCACTGTGACCATTTGAAATGGACAACGAGGTAAGGAAGAAGCATTATAGATAGGCTACAAAAATAGTCAATAGGTCATCCCATGGTGAAATGAACCTTAGACAGATGAGTCTGAAGTGAAAGGTGTGTGTGGGGGAGGGGTGGGGAGGATGGGAATACTCTTGAACTCTGATGAAGTCCAGGAAATTTATGTGCAGAAAGAAATAAACAAAGAAAAACATATGTGCATTTTTACAGGAAAGGGTTGGTATCCATATAAAGCACAAATTTAAAACCAGAGGCAGCTTAAAAGCAACAACTAGCAATTATACCAAGGAGGTTAAAGCAAATAACCCAAATAGCTCTACTTAGAGCCATTACAAATCTTTAATTTGAAAAGCAACCATTTTCAGTTTCTAAGTCAAAGTATCATCAGACATAGCTTTGTTGCCATACAACACAGTAGGTCGGTTTATAAAAAAAGTTATTTTCTGGGGATAATGTTCAGTAATAAGCAGTTCAAATACAGGCATTAAACAGTTTCTTTGCTTTTGTTTCAGTTTCCAGGCAGCTCTTCAAAAGGCGGCTTAGGGATTTTTGTGTAACAGCCCCCTCTCCATCGCTTTCTCAATACATACAGTGGTGTAAGACAAAGATGTGAAAACCACTCCCTGAGTGGAGGGGCAGAGACCTCAGGCTCCTAAGAGAGAATTTAGATGGCTCAGCAGCATGCATAATCCTCGACATGGGATTGCATAGAGAACCAGAAAGAAGAAAGCAGCTACCAAAACTGGCTTGTTCAAAATGTCTTATTAATTTGAAAATAGCATTTCAAACCCTCTGAATGTTGAAAGCACAGGAACATAAAAAGCTGCCTTAGACAGGGTCCATCTAGCTCAGCGCGGTCAACACTAACCAGCAGCAGCACAGACAGTTCAGGCAGGATTCTTCCCAGCCCTGCTTAGAAATGATGGGGAGCAAGCCTGATCTTCTGCATGCAGAGCAGGTGCTCTGTCACTGAGCTCCCAAAGCATTTACCTCTACATCTGGGGAAATACTGTACACTGCTTTTGTACCTTTCAATGTAATCCTCTCTATGAATAAAGGCCTCCTTGCATGGTTTACTTGAATTGTGAAAGGGGAGAGGGGCCAACCAAGATGCATTTTGGTATTGAAATACAGAATTAAAATTTTCCTGCCTGCCACACAAAAGCAGAATTCCACCTGACCACACTGGTTTCTTGGCTCTGATTGGCAAAAATACACACAGCCACTGTTGTCTGTAAAATGCGGATATTTTTGCTTCTAATTTTTCAATAGTGGTCACGTCTCACCCTACTGGAGTTCTTTATGTCATGTGGTATCTGGTTAGGGTCTTGTCCTGCTGAAGCCTAAACATTATTTTTGTTTTTCTGTTAACATATTGAAGGATAAAAGGATTAATTCGATTTGGGTTTTTTCCACAGACAACATGAAGAAAGATTTTGTTGTTTCCAAAATATCCTTGTTCTCATAAGTTCTTGACATTTCTTTTCTCCTTTGTCTAATGTCGGTCTTACAGCCAGCTTGTCTTTTTAAAAGAATGTGCATGGAAAGTCATGTCTAATGAGTTCTAGGTATCTTTGTTTAGGCTGTGGTATATATAGGTCTATAATTTTTGTGTTCGATACAAATGGGTTGAATTAAAAGATATCCTAGTGTGATTGGAAGGGAGTTTTGCTTGCATAAGGAGAGATGTCCATAATTTCAAGTAGGCTAGCAGAAGCCCACCATTGCTCAAGTAACACCATTGCTGAGAGTCCCCGATTTAGCATTTCCAGGGAAACCCATTGCATGAGTAGAGCTTGTGCTCACGGTTAAGATCCATCATTGCCCCCATCATCGACCATCAGTAGGCTAAAACACTTAACAGATGAAAAAGGAGCAGAAAGATGATACTTTTCTCTCTCCTGAAGAAGCTTCCCATCTAAAGTATGATGCAAGAAGTGATAGCGCTGTGGTGGGTAAATTGTGGATTTTCAGATATTTCCACCTACAACTCCCATCAGCCCTAACCAGAAGCCAGCTTGGCCAATTATGAGTGAACATGACAGCTGAAGGCCAAAACATCTTGAGGGCCACAAGTTGCCCACCTCTGCAATAGAAGATGGGGAGCATCATGACACAAAGCCCAAAGGCTCCAGTGTTCCAAGGAGGATTCAAGAGCCCAGTGAATTATTGGGGATGGGGAGGCACCTCATGGAAAATGATTAGCCTGCCTTCATATTCCTTACAGCTGTGAGGATGCAGCCCACCTTCCCACCTTAAACTCTGAGGCTGACTCCCCATGTCTTATGTCCCTTGGTCTCTCAGGTACATGATGGTACAGAACTAACTACAGGCCCTTTCAAAGTGAAAGTCACAATGCAGCATGGGTGGACCATCTGAGAGACTCATGCTTGTCGATCTTCAGGTCTCAGCTGCCTGCAGCCCTTTACTGGGACAACAGTTTTCTCTGGGAGGAAACACTCTTGTCACTATCCTCTGAAGAACACTGTCCAAGGTTCTGACAGTTCCTTACATTTTAGTAACTATGCTTTCCTGTACCTGACTGTGCTTTATCATATAATACCTTGCTTTATGGGAAATCCCCCCCACATCCCCTGTCTTGAGACCTTGGTAAAGGACAGGGTAGAAATGCTTTAAATAATAAATAAATAAATACTACCACTGAAGCATGTGCTATAGGCTTCTTCCTCAAGCATCAAACCAAGCCACAGCAAGCAAAAAATTAAGGCAAGGTAGGGGGAAACAGGAAAAAAAATTCCCCAGATAAGTGCTTAGGTTTATTTACAATGCTAAATTGTAAGACCTATATCTTCTTGACCTGCACGGTTGCTTCTGTTATTATCTGTGATTAGGAAAACAATGTGCATTTGAATGTGCTTTACAGCTATAATCCCTTCTCCGAGACTTCTAACTCTTGTATTTCCTTAAAAGTGAAGAGTTGAAATTGGGAGAATCTGAAGCATCACAATGAGAAAAATTAACAGTTTTCTAGATCTCATGTTTACATGTGTGAACATTCATCTGAACTATGATTTTTAAAAATTCTTTAATTTTTTACCCACCAGAATTTTTTTACCAAATTCAAATTTTAATTTTAATTCTCTACTATTAAACACAATGATGAAATTTCCATTCATGTAAACTGTGAGATTAAAATTAAGCAAATTCCAACATGCTGCTTGGCTTTCAAATGGAATCATTGGGACCAAGTGAAAGATATATCCATCCTGTTATGAAGCAAATGTTGATGTAATGACCTTCCACAGAACTGAACAAACTAGCTTACATTCATGTCTCAAAGGAATCACTGCACTTCGTTTCATAAAGAAAGAGAAAGCATAACACTCTATAATGATAGAAATTATTTATACAACCATACTCCACCAAAAGCAATTATACTTACTTTAAGAAAAACTTGTAAAACATAACACATCATGGCTGAATACTAGACCATTCTATATCATAAATATTTTAAGATATGTTAATTTAGTTCACCTAATAAAGTATCTGCTTCTCTCATAATTCTATAGGTAGAGTTCCCCAATATCTGTCTGAACATATTTTGGAGAATAGTGCTAATGTTTAAATTTTGTGCGTTTTATGCAGCAATGTTCTTCCATTCACAAAAGGTTATTTAACCCAGCAGAGACTTCCATAAGTTGAAAGAGAAGGGAAAAAGTCAGTTTTTTCTGATTTGTCCTTCTCCTTCCATCCCCTTGTACCTTCCACCATCCACATCCCAGGGGCCCTTTGGAAATGCATGGGAGGTGTGACAAGTTCGTAAGAAAAGAGAGATTTGGAAAAATCACATGCTACCTCCCCGTTTAAGCCCGCACTACTGCAGGTATGCATTTACTGCATAACAGAAACTGGCCCAAAGTCACTTTGTGAGCCTCATGGCTGAATGGGGACTAGAACCCTGATCTCCCAAGCCCCTTTCTCAAACTTTAACCCCTATACCACATGGCCCTCCTGCACCACACTGACTCTATTTTAAAAGCTTTTTATGAAAATAGATGGGGCTGATTTTGCTTAGTATGCCTTTCATTTAATTATGTTATACATCTCATCTGATTATCCCACTGTTTGTGTGTGTTATATTTAGTGACCCTGAAGAAGGATTTTCCAAAAATAATTGGGGCTTAAATAAAATGCCTTTTCAGTATTTGAGGTTAATGGCATTTCCCTCCTTTCCTGTTTGTTGTGCCAACTTGTTATTATCTTTAAAAAAAAACACATTATCATGCTGACCCCAGTACAGACAGAGCGCCCAGCTCTCACATGCTGCAGTCTGCTAAGTTGGAGTCATCCAAATTTGAGGAGGTGGTCGAGGGACAAAGTTGGGCAGATGACTGCAGTTTCAAGGTTACCTAATGAAGATTTTCAGGCAGAGCATAAGAAGCATTCTGCCTTGGAAAAGCAGAGGGACATTTCAAAACTGGGAGGAAGAGACTGATGAGGAGTTCCTTGACCCCATCAGGGGACAACAAGCAAGGCAAGCTGACCAGCTGAGAAATCGTTAACTTCCCCACCATCTAGCCTTCAAGCAGCAGTTCTGAAAAGGAGGAAGGGAGGGGAAATTTCAGTTTGGAGCTTGCTCTTCACATGGACAGATGCTTTTCCCTCATCTCAAAAAGAACACTGCTTTCATTTATACTGTTTTGTAACTAGTACTTCCCATGATTTTGAAACTATATTTCTACTGATGCAACAGCACATTGTATTTGCCTTTTTTACAGCCTTCACTGAGTCATATTCTGTTTGTGATTGACTACAAAATCCAAGCATCTTTTCATGCATACTATTACCAAGTGAGGTCTCCTCCATCTTCTACCTGCACATTTTATTTTTTCCCTTTTTTTTTTTTTTTTTGTAAATGAGGAACTTTGCACCTATCCCTTGAATAACATTCTGTTATTTTCTGCCCCATTTTGTAACCTGTCAAGAACATTCTGCATTTTGTTTCTGTCGTCTAAGATATTAGAATGCTACCAATTCAGGCCATTGCTTAAGAGTGAAGTCAGGGTCAGAAACCCATTCACTTTCTGTTCCATGTACTAATGTGTCCTGTTCTGCATATTAGTCTGGGAAAAGTGAATGCACATCATGTGAAACTGTATCTGACCCTTCATGCTGTACATTAGAGTCCATCTCCAAAGAACATTATACTCTTCTCATATATTAAGATCTTTAGAAACATCACAAATTGTTCCTTGGGCTCATTTGAGTAAATTTATATGCACAGGCTAGAAAAACTATGACTCTTTCCCCTTAATTCTTTCATAAATGCTGCCCAGCTTTTTGTAATAAATAGTGCTTTGTGAAATACACCAAACCTACTTTTAAGTAAAGACAAGTAACATCTAATCAGAAATACCAAAACAACATCATTGAATGAGATGTATTTTCTTTCTGAACTTAGGTACTTGGTCATTCACTGTGAGAGCCAGTGTGGTGTAGTGGTTAAGAGCATGGGACTGGGACTCAGACGATCTGGGTTCTAGTCCTCACTCAGCCATGGAGCCAACTGGGTGACTTTGGGCCAGTCACAGACTCTCAGTCCATCCTACCTCACAGGGTTGTTGTTGTGGGGATAAGATGGAGGAGGAGATGTAAGCTGCCTTGAGCCCTTTGTAGGAAAAAGGCAGGATATAAATCGAAAAATAAATAAATAAAATTCACCATTCTGTAAAAAAAAAATCTTATTACTGGATTAACTCAGTGTGGAAAACTATTTATATACACAATAAGATATACTGCTTAGATCTGCAAGGACATAAATTTGCTGCTATTGTAGCTAGCTTTTGTGGGCTGTTTGGAATGTGCACACACACACACAAGAAAATATCAAATGGTCCAGTTGGAATGACAAAGTGTGCAGTCCATGTGCCACAGCCAATTACTCTGGTCTGGTGGGGAAATATTTCCGCCACATTGCTCTTTGTGGTCTGCACAGATAGCAGCCGTTATCATGGAACAGTTGTCCTTTTCAAATATATTGCACAAGAGGGAGGTAACCATTTTTATGACAGCACAGATTCCAATCTATTTAATCCTTTCAATGAAAATGAATCACTGCATCCTTTGAAAAAGGAAATATTGCCCGCCGACATGCTGCCACAGCTCATTATTCCTTGAAATGTTTTTTCACTGTTTGAGAGTATTTCTCTCCACCCCCGCCATAACTCTGCCTGCACATCTCCATCTGTTTCAAAAATAATTGATCAGGCACATTTTTGTATGTTTACTCACCATCCAGTAGTATGGACCAATATACCTCTACAAAGTTTTCTCAGCCTTAGAAATCCCAGAGAGAGGCCATACCTGCATAACCAATTGGTGGCTTAAAGTCTTTTAGAATCCATTGGTGCTTGGGAGATTCTCTGGGAATGTAGGTTGTAGGCAAGGGAAGGCTGTGAGCACTGAGAGAGACTTCCAGGCCCAAGGAGGCTTCTGTGAACTGGTTCAGACAATAATAAATGCTCCAACCACCCCTGGCAGGGACATTCCCCATTTTTGGTACTAGCCCCTAATGAATTACTGCTCCTATTCTTGTCTTTAGTTTGTTAGTTCGAGGTTTTGGACCTGTCATACTTCAGGGCTCACTTCTACCCAGATCTCTAGAGTTCCCTCCCCAAGTCTCCAGAGTTAAAACCTCTGATGGCAGGTGTGCATATATTGCTAAAGGCATCTACATGACACCAGAATATGATGAAGTGTCTCACCTGCCATCTCACACATTATGGCCTTGTTCAGGCATAATGTTAAATCATTATATGCACGGATGTCCACCCACCTCCCCTCTGGTACAGATAGAAGGGGGAAATCAGAACTATGTTTTTTTTAAACCTGCAGGGTAGTATTACATCCAAATGGGAAACTGTGGTTAGCTTTAACTATGGTTTGGCCATAAAACCAGGATCAGAAAATATGGTTTGATCTTGGCTTGTGGTTAGCTGAAAATGGAAGCTGATGCTTCTGATCTCCTCCTCACACAAGTCCAAGGCTTGTTTACATAGCACATGGATATAATTTAGTATTACATTTAAACATGGATATATTTTAGTATTATATCTATCTATCTAATTTAGTATTATATCTAAACACTCTAAGCTGGAGTATCTTTAAAACAATTGATTGTCTACTGTAGGACATAAGTATAATTTAATTCATGCTGACTTAGAGGTAAGTCCCACTGAGTCCTATGGGACATACTCCCAGTTGTGGGACTGTAGCTTATGTTCTACCAGGGAATCTTCAATCACTTACAAATCCACTGCTGTTGTTGGGCTTGGCTTCAAATGATTATTCTCAGCATGAGATCTAGAGTATTAATAACATGCTTTTCATCTGAAATGCTGTAGGGATAGGAACTATTAAAACTATTGTTTAACTAAACTGCTATTGTTCCAATCCAGAATAAAAGGATTTAAACACCGCTAAATGTCAAATGAACACAACAGATGAAGAACAACAGAATAATGTACTTCCTGAGTTTCTTGTTTACAAGAGGAGGATGGACAACAGTGGTTCCTTTACGGGTCTATAAATCCATATTATTTTAAACCTAACATTTTAACGAGCAATGTGTTTCATTCCTTATTCTTTCAATCTGTGCAATGCATGCAAAAACAAATTAAACACTACACTGTTTAAAGGATTATTTATTATAATTAACATCTTACAGTAAAGGTCTGAAGGCCAACAGGCTTCAGAGAAATCAGGGGATTTATGTACTTTCTGAACAGAAAATGCTACATCTTTTCTTCTCTAATTTAGGATAAAATAGACATGGTTTTATGTTACTTCTCTTTTTTTTTTTGGTAAATGAAAGCTTTCTTTCACAGTACATAAGCATTTATGAGCAAGCATTCATTGTTTTCTTAAGAATCTAAAGGAAACTGTACTATGATAATACAATTTTCTTTTGAAAAAGAGTCCTGCCATTTCTGGAACATAAAACACAGGCAGAATTTATTAATTAAATTTATATACAGTACAACTTACAAATAGCCTCCTATCCTAAAACCTCAGAACAACAATAAGGTGACAGCCAAACAATAATACAGCTGATGAAATTATTCAAGTTTAATGTTTACAAAAACATTAATTTGTAATTTAGTGCATGTATAGATAGAAAAAGCTCCTACAACTCCTGGCATGCCCCAGCCACCTGGATTTTTTTTTAAAAAGCTGCTCCCATGGGGGTGGGTGTGTGTAGACTTTTGGGGTGAAAATGAGGGAAAGCTTTAATCCCCTCCCATCCTGAGCATCATGCTTCTGATCCAAGCTGGTGCCATGCAAATTTACACTGAAGCCAACTGCATATAGCTCTGCCATGTGTGACTTGAAGAACATATAGTCTGGCCCCACTTTGGAATCTAAATCTGGATGGGTATTTCCCCAGATGATTATTTACAGAGATGAATTTCCACAAATAGAGGATTATTATTTCAGAGAAAGGCAAGTCTAGGTCTTTTCTTCCTAATGTGCCAGGCTGTGTGTTAGGGTTGTTTTAGTTGCAGGCAATTTTGTAACTTGTGGGATCTCTCAAAAATGGAACCTTCCACTGCACTTTGAATTGGTACAGTCTGCCCTATTCCTCAGGAGCTTGCTACCTCATTCTGCTGCCTTAGTAGCCCTATCTACAGGGGAGAGGTATGAATTGGGGTGCCCCATAGCTTGAATGCCAGTTGGATGGAATGATTTTGGAAACAGGATTTTGGAGAGAGATGAAGGGACTGAGGCTTTATAAGGACAAATCAGGGAGGAAAAAAAACTTCTGCAGTCAAGTGTTTGTTCACGAGGTTTGCTTGTAAAACCATCTGGCAAGGGCAGCCAAGCAGCATGGCGAGCGCTAAGAAAAGAAGTGTGTAGAAGCCACCAACAACTGACATTAATGTTAGCTGGCATCAGTGAAGAGCGATACTGCATTTTGAAGTATTCTTTTGAAAACGAGTAAGGCATATGCCAAAGAACAAAAGGACGGGAGGATAGCACAAACTGACCAAACAGCACTCCACTTCCTAAAGAAGTGAATCCCAATAGCAAGTTTATCACATGCTGCAGAACAATTTATTTATTGCCATTGATTACTCCTCAAGGACCAATTTATTCATTTCTACTGGCATTAAAAAGGCTTTCTGTTATTTGGAGCTATCATAACAACTTGGCTGGCTCCAGCATTTCCAAACTTGAATCCAGACACAGTTAACAATTATTTTCTAGCATCTTCCATGATGGGAAGAATGACTTCTATGTTTATTTTTGCTTTTTAATGCTAAAATGTAACTTTATATTCATTTGTAGGGAGATGTTAACTTGATTAGCAGTGTTCTTCTAAGGGTCCCAATTCATTAGCCATGGTATGGTATATGCATGAACAAATGTATAAAACTACCATTTGGCAGTACTGGTTACTTAACTGCAAGAAAATACAGTCTTTCACCCTTCTTCATCTCCTTACTGGGAAGAGGATTTAAAAACAGCTTGGTGTCATCAAATAGGACTACAACAGCTTTTCCGCATGAACTCATCATCCCCTGTTCACTTGCTTTACAAGTTCTTAAGACAACATTGTGACATTCTAGGTTCACTTCTGTGTTTTCACAAAAAGGGAAAAATGTAGCATTTAATTGTGAAAGCAAAATAAAACACAATCTCCTATGAAATGGTGCTGCTGCATTACAGCACAGTGCTGCCTGGAGGTTATAGATGAGTAAAGCAGGAAAGAAAATGTTTGGGTTTTTTTACAGAGTGTGCAGTTCTGCAACTAAACTGAACATAGGTAGAACAGATTGAAAGCTAATTAATAGCCTGGTATAGAAAAGATCTAGAACAAGCTCTGAACAAGGACTGGTAATTAGACATGTAGCTTGGCAGCCGCGAACCTCAAAACTGATCATATCAAGAAATTTCCTATCTGGCTATTTAATACTTTTTTGTTTTCACACATTTCTTGGGTGACTCTAGGGCATATGGGGAGCAGCCTTATACCAGGCCAGGCTAGTCATCTGTCCAGCCCAGTATTGTCTGCCCTACAGAGGCTCCCCATTAGAAAGAAGTCCTCCCACTACCTGTCTCCTGATTCTTTTAGCAGGACCTATCAAGGGTTGAACCTTGAATATTCTACATGCAAAGTAAGAATTCTGTCACTGAACTAAGGTCCCTCTTCCAAGAATGCCTTTCACCCTCCAATTTACATGTCACAAAGACCATGTGTTTAGGAGGGTGTGGTTCCCACTTGCCAATTTGCTTGTATCCAGCCTGTTTAGCAAAATAGCTACTTAAGAATCACTATGACCAGTCATTTTGGATTGTTTCATCATGGGGTTTGTGAATACCCTGGACCATCCAAAAGATGAACAAATGGGTCCTCAATAAAATCAAGCCATAACTTTCCTTGAAAGCAAAAATGGCAAAACTGAAGCTGTCATACTTACATACTGGAGAAGACATTAATGCTAAGGAAAGTTGGAAGCAGAAGAGGAAGACCAAATATGAGATGAATTGACTCCATAAAGGAAGCCACAGATCTGAGTTTACAAGACTTCAGCAAGGCTGTCAAGGACAGGACATTTTAGAGGGCATTCAATTATATGGTCGCCATAAATCTGAGATTGACGGTGTAACAAAAACGACAACATGACTGATTCGAACAAGATTCAACTTGTCTGTTTTTTTCTTCCAAAAATGTGGCAAAGAACAAGCATCTTCTGTTCCCTGTTTTTCCTTCTCCATCCTTTCCTTTTTTGTCTAGATTGGGAATGTGGAAGTTCTGCCTCCTGGGCCTAATCCAGCTGTAGAAGCTTGGGCTTTCTGCAGAGGTCAAATTCTCTTTGAAAACTTAACCTGGAAGCTGGAAGGCTACCAAGGGCTTGGGGAAGAGGTGGGATGAAGAATCCTGTTCTTTCTAGCAATGGCAAGAGGATTCACATTACTTAGCTTGACACTTCCCCACCCAGTTGGTATGCTCCAGGCACCCCACATCATCCCTCATAGGGGGAAGGCATGGGGTGTATGAAATGGTGACCGGAGAGGCTCCCCATACTGGAAAGCTAAGGGACAAGCTAAACTAGCCAGCCAGGGGCCTGATGATAACAGGGTTGGATCCTACCCCCTGATGCCACTTGGCCTATGGCTCAATGGAGGAAACAAATCCAGAAGCAGTGATTTCCCAGCTCTTGCTTAGATGTTAATACCACTTCAGAATGCTGTACTTTAACTGTGGTCACAGAAATGCTGACTCCAGCACTGTTCACAATGGTTCTTTGCCCATCTTAATGGAGATGCAAGTGACTGCATGGTGATTGCAAAATGACCATAAGTGCAATTCACATAATTTAAAGTACTTGCTTTTTAAAATAATCTATTTCAGGTTAGTAATGCACCTAGAAATCTGTATTATGAGAAGCTACCTTATGTAGGTAAAATAAAACTGTCTTTTTGTTATTGTCCAGAATGAGTAAGAGAGAGATATTAAAAGAATGTAATATAAAGACTTGCACCTCCCACATTTTTGGCATTTGTTTCAGATTGAATCTTGGCAAGAAAGCTAAGATAAAGGCAGTCCTACATCTCTTTGCCTCATGTCTGGAAGTTTGAAAATTGTTAGGTCAAAGCTTTCGAATGATTAAAAACCAGGGTTGCATGAATTAATTGATTATGCAGTATGATTACAGTTTAATTACTTGTTCACATATTCAAAGTGAAGTTCTGATTAATTGAAGCCCTCGTCTGTTTCTAACACAGGGATTGCTGGATCCTGGTCAGTTTTCTCCACTAGTTTTCTCCAACCCCCAGTCAATTCATAAACAAGAATTTGGTGTTGCAAATGATGACAGGACAGCCAAATTGACTAGAAAGCTACCTGGATTCCTGTACTTGGTGAAATAAAGAACCTAAGGGCCTCTGTAGAACCTTTGTAATATTCCTCCACACATAAATCAGTACAGACTATCAAGCTCTAGAGGCGGAGATGATTTTTCCAGTGGACTGAGCTTCTGCAGTATAACAATACTATGGAAGTCCTGAGATATACAATCCTATTGGATAGCAAGTTGAACTGTACCCAAGACACTTTGGATACAAATCCAAATTCTGTAATAAGACAATGGTTGTAGCTGTGCTTTATCAGGATCCCCAGTCACGAAGAGTACTATATGCACTCAAGTGGATGTGAATTAAACCACCCCTTCAAGGTCAGGGTGGGAGTGACCCACATGAGAAGACCGGCGATTGGGTAAAAGTCTGCACTCCCATTTCCCCAACCTAGTTTAAGTCCTGATGTGTTCTGGCAAACATACAACCATATAAACTTCTGAGACAGTAACAACACATGTATGACATTATCCCACGATACAGTCCTCCTAGGAATATACCACTTCATAGTGCAGGTCTGTATAACTGAGTGTTTCCCTATATCAAAGTCTGTTCTAATGTATAGCAAATTAGCAAATCACCTAACAAGGTTTGAAACCTTCCTTTGCTATGTTAATTTTCCTCAGACATTTTTAAAAAAGTGGGGAAATATAAAACAGACATAAGATTTTAAAGTATTGCCTACCAACTTTCACTACCATTAGTTTATCTCACTGGGATATATGGTTGAAAACATATCCCTTCTCTATAACTCTTGTTTTTTTTTAATCAACTGAGCATTTGACAATGGAATTAGTCGTTCAGCCAGTCTTAGTATAGACTATATTGCAGCACCCACAAGGAACAATGTTTAACTGGATTACTTACTGGGGGGAGGGAAGAATAAGAGGTGTTATCTTGGTGTTAATTAATGCTAATCGTAATCTGGTGCATCAGGGCTTGGCTGCTGTTAACAGGATGCTTGGAAGAGAAATGCACAAAGAATCTAGTTGTTCCTATCTCATTTTACAGTCCTGAGCCTCAGCCAGCTAGATGCTGTGCTGTATTCATCATCATGTCTCTTCAGTAGCCGATGGTCACATCACGCTTTTATAATCAACGCTCGGCTGATTGACTGCATATACTCTATGAGGCAGACGGTTTCAAAGGGATTTAGACATTTGTCCCCTGAACATTAAAGTAAAATCCACTCATGCTACCCCCTCTGAAACAACTGACAGTACTTCATTAACTCAGTGTATGCAATCGTACATCACCGTAAAGCTGCAGCAGCATTTGAAGTCCCCAAACAGATGTCATTCCACTTTTGTCTGAACACTGCAGATTCATCTGAGACACAACATGGGAACATCTGCTATTCCACCGTGGATGGAGACAGAGCAAACACTTCACTTTTCCAACCTAAATTCTAGTGTATTTTAAGTGCTGCAGTTCATGATACATGTCAGCCTTTGCTTTCTGTTTTAGCTTTGTTATTCTTTGTCCAGAGAGCCCAGAAGCACTGCCTTCCCATCTAGTCAGCAAGACTTGGAATAAAGAGCCGTGCCTGGGTAGATTGTGCTCATGTTATCCTTTAGAAGAAACTGCTGCGCACACATGAAACCATGCCTGGAAGCCTACAATAGAAGCTGGCAGCTTTAGTGTGTGGGGGGGGGAGGAGGGACTGTAAGGGGAAAGCAAGCCTCCAGGTGCTCCAGCTGTTACAGGTGAATATAAGCCTTTCCTTCCCTGAGGCAGCCATCTGTCAAGTTTAATCTCCCCAAGTTCTGGAATGTGCTTTTGAGAGGCACCATGCCCCTTTTAGTGAAACTATACCTATCCGGAGGGATGCTGCTACTTACTGCATGGGAAAGGCAACTGTCTCTTTGCCAGGATTTGATTCCTGTTGAAAGCAGCAGCAAGATCATCCTAAATCACTTCCTGTTGTTTGCGGTTTTCTGCGGGTGGATCCTCCCCACCTCCCCCACAACACAGAAACAGCAGGGCTGCTCAAGGCTTCCTCTCGCTTCACTTCCAAATAGAACAAAAGAACGGCTTCCCTTTGTTCCAAGGCTTATTTACTTCTCCAACATAAGCCTCAGACTTGCCACTCAGTAGGATGACACACTGTGTTTGTCAAGTTCAAATAATGGCTTTCCAAACAACCTTGGCAGAAGAAAGCAAAACAAACTCACAGAACTAAAGCTGAAGTTACCTTTCAGCCACTGAACTGACTTACTCCTTGGCCAACAGGGCTTCCATGAGAATTTCAGGCATTTGGCCGCTTCTTATCTGGCAGTTTTCTTACATGAAGATGGTCTCAATCTGCACTTACTGTTCAGTGTTGAGCAAGTGTGCATTTTTGAAACAGACACACGGTTTGGGAAGCAACTAAGTAAATAATGACATACTTCACAAGTGACTGTGTACACATTCACCCCACTCACTGCTAAACAGAAATTGTCTTCTAGTATAAATATGTGATCTGGCTCTAAAAGCAGATTAGCCCAATTAAAGGGGTTGATTCCACTATAACAGAGATTTGGCCACAGTAATTCCCCACTATCCCTGCATGATAATTCACGGCTGGCATGAGTTATACTGTGTGAAAGCTACTGGGATATTCCACAGAGAAAGCTGCTGTATTTTCTTGGGTCTTGTCTTTTCCCCCCAGCCAGTTTCACAGGAAGTTGCTGCCTACATATGCTGTTACAGCTCCAGTTGCCATTCTGCCAATGTGACTATTGAACCATAAAATAAAGCAAAATCTGGCTCACCATAATCAATTACAGGACTAGAAGCCCACAGCCAATGAATTTGCTGGACAGCCCTTAAAAGCATGCTAAATTCACTCACCATCTTCTCTTGGCCCTGTTGCACTCTTAAGGTTTAAGGTCTCAATGCTGCAATGGAACTATAAGCCGCAGTCAAGAGAAAGGCTATCTATGCAACTGAGAAAGAGCAAATGTCAGAGTCTAGAAACAACATTATTTTTTATTAAAATCACCAGTGGCTACTATTCATCATGCCTTTGTATAGTATCTCCAAATTTGGAGGTAGAATGCAGCTAAACATCAGTTTCCGGGGAACATGATGAGAGACGTTAGACTGTACTCTTGTACTACTTGCAAGCTTTGGAGGGGTGAGAACTTTGCTGCAGAGTTCACACTTTGATTGCAAAAGGTCCCATTTTCGATCTCCAGCAATTCCAGGCAGAGGGAAGAAAAAATTCTGTCTAAAACTCTACAGAGTTGCTGGGGTTAGTGTCTGCAATACTAGGCTAGATGGACCAATAATTCTGACTGAGTATAAAGCAGTTTCCTCTCCTCCAATACAGAATGCTGGATTATGTGTAGAATGCTGGATTATGTAGGCTTTTGGCACGAACCATGCAGGCTCTTCTCACCTTGCGGTTCTCCTCAAATAAGTCATCAAGTTGGCTTACAATAAAATATTTAAATTGCCATAAAATAATCCGATAAAAAGCTGTCTATCAAAGCAGCAAAAGGTAATCAAAGCAAAACAGAATGAAAGTTTAAAAGCCTGGTGAAATGATTATTTTTAGACTATCTTTGTATACTTTGATCCATATACCACAGTCCCTAGTCCTCTAATTCTCCTTTGCTTGTCTTCTTCCTGCCTCATAAAGCCAACTAATTACTCAAACCTATGCCTCAGATGAAGTTTCTCCTTGGCTCCTTCTTTCCTCAGCAACATCCCTACATCACCACTGGGTGCATTCACTTTGTTTTACTTAGAACAGACTCATTAAAATGACTGGAAGTCCATTCAGACCAGCATTGGATACATTGTAAGCCACTTAGAAATATTTCAAAATATTACGTGTGGTAGATAAACCAATTTAAGAAAAATCATGTTAGTAACAACAACTTGTCTCCCTAGCTTCCTTTCGGTCCATGTTCTGTCCCACTGGAGCAGCACCAGACTTTCCAGCATTTCCACTTCCTTTTCCAATTGCACACAGATGACTTTAACAGAATGAGATTTCTTCATGACTCCTTGTTGCTTCAGTTCCCCATCTTCTTTGCAAACATCACTCCCCCTTAGCAACTTAAGCACCCACTTAACCCATCAATGCCAGAGATTTATGGTGACTGAACTGTCAGCTCAAGAGATGCTTGTTTTCATACTCAACCCTTCATTCTTATATCCTTCATGTCTACACTAGTGGACTACACTGATCCATATAAAGACTACAGTGAAGAATGCTGTGTTTGAAATTGCATGCTAACATAAATGAATTTCCTTTACAAAGGAACATTTGTTTGGGCTTGAAATATGATGCAAGCACAAGTGAAAAACACAGTAATTTATTAATAGTCACACAGTTACTCTTCAGGTCCTGACAACTTCCAACATCTGAATTAGTGATTTTGTTTTAAAGAGAATATGAAACTGTTGAAATAAAGTATCATCATCATCATCATCATTTCAGTTGTTCACTTTTGACTTATTTCTTAATGCATCATTCAACAATCTAAAGCAAATAAATGTTTTAGATGACATCTAATTTTGCAGACAACAAGAGTTTGAAGATATCTTAAATTGCCAGCCTTGTTGCAGTTTTTAAACTACTCAGATACTTAAAGAAGCCAGATTATTATTTATTAATTGCACATTGACATTTCCTTAAAAGGACAAAATAATTCTGAAAATCCAAGTGTCCTGGCTCCCAGTTAAAGGTCAGGGAAGAGAGGAATAGTACAGAATATTACAATCAGAGAAACAGAAGAAGAGGAGGGGAGATGTATTAGGCTTAACAATTGAGCTTTGATTAATGTTATAACAGCCGCCTTGTTCTGCACAATGCGCAGCCCCTCGTTGTTACGTAGGGACAAACCTCTCATTTTATTCATTACTTTGACCAGCTGTGGGTTTCAGCCAAAAGTGTCTGTCCATCAGTGGAATGGACACCACTGGTAGAAAAAAATCTCTTCCCTCCTGCTGTCCCCCAGGCATGGCCCAGATCTGCTGGGGAGATGGCTGGAGAGGGAAAGGAAAATCCAGTTGCACAAATAGAAGTCTGCAAAGTGGATGCAGCTCAATGCCACCGTGGTGTGTAGGGAACAACTGCATGCTTCAGAAAATATAACATTCTAAATAAAAGAGAAATGTCTGAGGTTTGCATCACTTTTCCTGATGTTTTATATTTTTATCTGTGTAATATCCAGCTTGTTAACTGGCTAGGAAAATACCTCTGAGCAAAACCAAATTGTTGCAGAAGTTTGATTGACAGATACCATCCAAGTAACAAAATAATAAAAGTTGAGAAAATATTTGCTGACACTTGGGCAAAAGGTACATACAGCAAGTAATATCAATACACAGAAGACAAACAGCATTTGGGTTGCAAACCTATATGCACTTACTTGGGAGTAAGTGTCATTGAATTCTACAGGACTTACTTTCCAGTAGATGTGCCTAGGATTGTATTGTTAAGGTTAGAACCCAAAGCACACTTTCAGGGACATGTGCCTATGAAGTAATTTACTTCTGAGTAAACACTTAGTGAAAGGTACTAAGATGTTTGGTATTGCTTGAAGATGTGAGGGTTGAAGTTGAAAAGTTTGGATAATAACCAGCAGAGGGCACACCTGACACTTTTTGATGATTTGTAGAATTGGTTCGTGACAAATGGTGCTGCTTTTCATTGCTTATTATACAAAATGTGATTCTTATTTTCCTAATTTATGGCACTGTAAACTGTGCAGATTTTGATGCCCAATTCAGTGTCCCCGTGCAAAGGGAGAATGTTTTTAAAAAATGATCTCTAAATGACTCTCACAGCCTAACAAAAATTATGTCAAGCGTTAAACTCAGCAGAGCAGTGCAAAAATGTCCACACTAGATTTGGACAGAAATTTCAACAAATTTCACAAAGGGAAAAGAAATTCTTCCACTTTTTTGGTGGGGGCACTAATTCGCACCATTACTCATGGCATTAGCAGAGCTTCTTTCTTTTTGCTGAGTTTTTGCAGTGTCCGTAGCAGCAACTGTGTTGGCAACCTGGCCACAATTTTGGAATTCTCATTTTCTGGGCAAAGACATAGCCTGAGAAATTTCTCCTAAGATCTAAATTTGAGCTCCAGAAGCACAACTATCATCGTTGCG
Source organism: Varanus komodoensis (assembly GCF_004798865.1). Lineage (NCBI taxonomy): Eukaryota > Metazoa > Chordata > Lepidosauria > Squamata > Varanidae > Varanus > Varanus komodoensis. The sequence goes on from NW_025335661.1 coordinate 1,248,743, forward strand.
CACTGACCACGGGCCTGTACTTCAGCAGGGTTCATTGTCAAGATCCCCAGGCACTTGCGCCTTCTCCTTACTACTGCAACCTTATTGTTCAACTTGCAGGTAATGGTGGTGGTGAGAAGGAGGAACAGAAAATGGCACTGCACACTTGTTCACTGGCTCTCCACCAGCTGGCCAAACAAGAAGTGACATGAATGAGAAAGGGCAATGGCTGCTGGGAAAAATGGTAATGAGATGGTAGACCCACCGAGGGAGGGCCCAATGAGACATCTTGCTCAAGAGACCACCAAAACCTGTAGCCGGCTACTGTTCCATCCACCCCATCCTATTCGGTCATATCTTTCCCAACAATCACCAATGGCAGTGGTTCATAGTCCTGGAGAGGATGTCGATTGGAGGATAAAGAAATGAAGATCTAGCTAACCTTGGGGGCAAAAATACCATCACCATTTGGACTCTGTTTCTCACCTGGCTCATGTATTCTATAGCAACTCCTTGATGAACAAAGATCGAGCAGGTGACTGCCTATAAGAAGTCTTGTCCTAGCTATTTTTTGGTCTGGTTATTCATGCTTTTAAAGATAGATTTTATATTAAAATGTCATTTTTGTTTCATTTGGCTTCTTTTATCCTCTAAACCTTTTGATTTCCTTTTATTGCAAGCCTCTTGGGAACAGAACTATTAACATTTAGAAAAAAATGCTGTAAGCCATTCTGAGTCAATGGGATAGAGTGGGATATAAATCAATCAAACAGAGTACTAAAACACCTGGGATTTCCAGTATCATTGCTGTTCGGATGTTAAATACTTTAAATTGTTCATATGAGTAACACAGACCAGTTGATAAAGAAAGAAATCCTATACACTCTTACCTGGAAGTAAGCCCCTTTGAACTTAATAGGGCTTACTTCTGAGTAGACATACATAAGGATTAAAGTCTAAGCTGCTGTCTGACAAGTATGTGGTCCTGAGAGGGCTATCACCCCGCCATAATGCTTGGATAACACTTGGTAATGAAACTGAGAAAGAACTGGCTTACACAGGCACCTGTGCGTGATCTCCGGCAGGGTGTGAACCCACAACCCGGTCACTCCTCCAGGTGATTGCTTAGGAGTTACTATGTATCCAAAGGTCCCTAATGTTTGGCCATTTCCCCCTTTTTATTCCTTAAGGACATAAACCCCAAACTGGCTCCTGTAAGTCAATGCTGGTACCTAGAAACTTGAAGCATTTAGTCAGATTTACTTATTTCCTCTATTTTTGTCCTGCTCCTCTAGCCCTCCAGGGTTATAGGACTGTGGCAGTATGTGGATATACAAATGACACAATGAGCTACGCTAGAGATGGGCACTGCTGCAGTGCTAACTACAGGTGGGATCTACACAGGAGGTGCACACAGGGCATGACAACGATTATCCCACAGAGAACAAGGTACATGGTTGGCAGAGTGACATGGCTGCAGAGTTAGAAATGTGCCATCAACCCGGAAGGGTTTTGGCTAAGGTGGCACCTAGTACTCCGAGTTACCAAATCTTGTAACATGCTACAGTGCGACGGATAGCCAGCACATCCTTTTATGCAACTAGATTTACATAAAGCCTTGTTTACAGAAGCAACTATCCAGGGAATACAAGGGTTTGACGTAATTTCACCTTCCAGTGCTTACACATTTAAGAGCTGAATGCGAATCAGTACAGAGAGAGAGCGAGAGAGAGAAAGAGAGAGAGAGAGAGAGATGAGTCAAGAGCTCATCTCAAGATGAAAGGCTTTTAATGCACTCCTTTCATCAATGGAAAATGTAACCCCGACCCTGAGATAAGGCACGGATTTAATTATATCAGGAGAAGCCATTCTGTTTCCCTTCTTTATATATAAATAGGGTGGCAATCACCTTTCCTTCATTTAGGAGGGCACTTGCAAAGTACTCCTTTGACACCCATGTCACCAAGGCCACAATCATATCTGAGTACTCCCATTTAAACTGATGTGTTTTGTAGTGTACTGGAAGCCATGTTGTTATTTACAATGTTTGGGGGAAGAGCAGCTGCCTCAGTTTCCTGCATCATCGACCCCTCATTTAACACATAGGGAATTATATCCCCATCTAAGCCTGACAGAAATATCAGTTACTGCTATCAGTATTCACACCTGTCTCTAGTATATACAGGCAGTCCCTGGGTTATGAACAAGTTCTGTTCCTGAGAAAACAGAAATTTGTCTGTAAGTCAAATTTGTTTGTAAGTCAGATCATGTATTGGTCCTCCACATTCAGAGGGGTTAGGGGCAAGGGACACTGGTGGAAGTGGAAAAACTCTGAATATCTCTACCTCCCTGCACTGTCCAAACTCATCAGTGCCTCCTCTTTAGACCAAGAAAAAGCCAGAGAGATTTCCTTCTCCGGATGCGCATGGCAGGAAGGCATGCTTTGGAGGCCTTCCTTTCTCCCCTTTCACTCCCCCTCTCTCTATGGTAATGATGATTCTCTGCAGTAATTAAAAACATTAATAGGCTTTATGGCAGTTCATTCTTAAGTATGAGTGTTTTGTAACTTGGATGTTTCTATATTGGGGAACTGCCTTTATATCAGGGATGACTACTGAATATGGTGATCAGCTTGATGACTCTAGGGAATTAGAAAAAAAATCCTCATTTTTTGCTGAATTTTATTGTGTCCTCTATATCTTTCATAACAAACATGAATCGTGGGTGCCAGAAGTACTATGAAAATGAATCACCTGCAGAAATATGCTATAATCTCAGCAAGACAAATCAGCAGCACACCCCATCCAGTGCCAGGAAAAATCTAATTCCACCCTGGTCAAAACCCTTAAAACTTTTGCCCAAACTTTAAACAAAAACTTCATTTTGGGAAGACTTAAATGCCTACAGAGGCAAAATAAGTTGGCTGCCTCAGGCAGCAGATTGCCTTTCCCCACCAGCCTCTGCCATTTTCCTGAGCTGGTACTCCTGCGGCTGGCAGGCCTAGTTACCTCCACTGAAGACATCACAGCTAGCCCCAATTAGAAAGCCCCCTGATTGATGGAGCAGGTGCTGTACATGGGCACATATAACCCTGTTCAGGTGGGGAAGTGTTGGAAGACAGACTCAGCCCTGTGCACCTCTAAACTCAGCTGTAGCCCTCAGGTCTCATGCTGCCCCATCAGTAGCGCAGAAGTAAAATTGAATTGCCAACCCAGGTGGCTTCTAAGTGTGGTCGAGTACCATCTTCCTTGCTTCTTTGCTCTGGCACAGGCCTACTATTCATGCTAAACTAGATGTTCAAGATTAATTCCATTTTGTGACTGATGCAGTTTCCACTGGTACAAGGTTGGGCTCCACTCAGGACATGTCTGGCTTCTGAGAACCGATTCCCTGAATGAGTCCTTCTATTCCCTGTGTAAGGCTAGCATGTCAGAGAGAAAAGGGGGCTGGATTCCCAGCCTTGCCGTCTCCTTGATTTCTATGTCTCAAAGGTTTTGATATGGGGCAAAGTTTTCCATTTATATTCTAAGGCACTAGACAATCAGCCATCCCACGAGCTGTATGCATATTTGTCCCAACATTCCTGTTTTCTGAAGCTCAGCTCCAGCTTACTAGTTGGGCTTGGGTCCTGGTTACCTGAAGGAGCGCTTACATCCACATATGCCCAGCCGCCCCCTGAGATCGGCGGGAGAGGCCCTTCTCCGGGAGCCCTCTGTGGAAGAAGTTAGGAGGGTGGTTACTCGGAGGAGGGCTTTCTCAGTGGTGGCGCCTAAGTTATGGAATGCGTTCCCCAGAGAGGTCTGCCTGGCGCCGTCGTTATTTGTTTTTCAGCGCCAGGCAAAGACCTTTTTATTTAAGCAGTATTTTAAATGTTAATATTATTGAATTTTATCTGGCCAGGGCGGCTTGTTTTATATTGTATGTTTTATATTATATATTTGTATTTTAATGTATATATTTTAAAATGTTATTTTAATTTATTGTTGTAAGCCGCCCCGAGGCTTTGGCGAATGGGGCGGCATAAAAATGTTTTAATAAATAAAATAAAAATAAAATAAATAGTTTAAGGTTACTTCTACCTGAAATAAGTAGCAAACCTGTAGAGAATAAAAGTACTGGCTGAATTACTCCTGAAAATCCCATTTTGAAGAACTTTAACATCATTTCACATAGTTAAATCATGTACCAAGGAACAGATCATGGTGGTAGTTAAGTGAGGAGAAGATGACGTGGCTGAAAGTAGAAGTTATCTCTGTGAGCCTAGTGATTTATGCATTAGGGTTAGCTAAGTTGTTGTGCTGTTTGTACACACCACTTCAGGACCAGGATAAAGTGTTAAGGAAATACATTCAAGAGGTATAAAATATCTTCTACCACTGGAAATATGCAGATAAAGAAACATGCAGCTCCAGTCAGTAATTTTCACAGACAAAAGCAAGATTTTGGTTCAGAAGCACCCCCATCATTATCCAGTAGTGTATGGGCAATCTGTTTGGTATGTAATATATTATATGATAGATTCTGCTTTTGAATGCATCTAGGGCAAGAGACTGGATTTGTTTGAGCATCTAACATTACGAACACAAGTAAAAGTCAGTTCATTAAACTGACTAGTAATATTGGAGGCTAAAAACTTTTTCTGTTCAATGAAAGATGCACTTTTCAATACTCCAGATATTAATTTTCTTTAAATATATATGCCCATATCCAACACAAAGCATTTTATACAATATTGGAACAGGGTTAGGGTTAAATCTATGGGGCTTTTGCTTTTTTATTTTGAGGTGTCAGGCTGGAGAGTATATGTGTGTGTGTTTGTGTGGGGGGCATTTAAAGTGATGCACAATGTATGTATGAGGCAGAGGGGGATGATCGTGATTCCTGCTAGAATAGACCTCACACACTATCCTGTCCACAGGGCTTCAGATGCAGGCTGGTTCTCAGTTCAATATATTTAGGCTTTGGAAGTACTCTGATCACAACTCCTGCTGTTGGTGCATTATGTGCAGTCATAACTGTCTTGTTCATAGCTTAGTCAAGAAGTTTACTGTTTCTGAAAGCCAAGAACTATTATGCACACCTTTGATATTTCCAGTTGTCCTTTACTGTCCATTTTCTGCACTAGATTTCTTTTAACTTCAACATCTACATGGAGTTATAGATCAGACTGTCAACAAACCAACCATCTCCAGAGGGCTTGAGGTGTGCTGTCTGTGCTGTGTGAAGTCCCCTTGTAACAACAGGAATAATAAAATCAATCTAGAGGATGCTTAAAAGTCCACACGCATTTTTAGTTTTTAACCACATGATACAGAAACTGGAGATATTTCCTGATGTCTATGCCTAAATTAATCATCTTTTCCACTATGTGCTACCCAGCCTTTGATGCTGCCCAGGGCACTTAACTTTTGTTCATGTTGCAAATGAAATTACAAGAAGCGTGGGTAAGCAGATGGGTGCAAAGTCAGAGAGGCCTGGTTGTATGTGCTTTGCATCACTTACCATCAAAGTTCTTGTATTGGGCTGTTAGGATTATCTGCACAGAGCGCGTGGCCTCCTTCAACATGCCTTCAAATTCACTTCTACTCTTGTTGGCAAAGTTCTCCTCCATCTCACTGGTACAGCAAGTATAACCTTGCGGACAAATCCTCAGGTGTTCTCCTGAAAGAAGCAGAAGAGATGCCCGGTCTTATTCTTTGTTACAGCAGTCAACATACAAAGAGTTTCTATGTGTGAGCAAGTGAGCGAGAGGGAGAGAGGGAGAGAGCACATGCACACACAGTTCTTTTAAGCAGGTCTCAAGGACTGCTAATCCTGTAAGCGAAAAATAAGAGACTGTCCATCTGCAAACACACCTCAGATTCTTCTTTGTTGACTGTCAGGAATTTGCCTAAATAAAATCAAGCACTGAAAAATATAGTCCACCCATGCCCTAAAATGATCTAATTACACAGAAGCAGTCAAGACAAAGAATGCAATTTTGTTGTCATTGCCACAGACCTTTTATTACTGAATCGGAGCATTTAATACCATTACTTGAGTTCAAATCTAAATGGAAACCCCCATCTTGTCCTTTCTGTTTTGAGCCTTGATTGTAAGCAGTCCAGTAAATGGGGAGGTTGCAATCAGACTCCCCAGGCATATGTCCTTCAGCAGGAGGGGGCTTATGCTCTTGAAAGTGACATTCTGTTCTGATTTGTGTGACCTGTGGCACTGGAGGAAGTATTGCAAGTGACATTCCACGCTGGCTGGAGAGATACACATTCAGTGTTCGGCATCTAGGAGGTAACAGCTGATTTTCCCTAGAATTCTTCCTGTCTGATCCATGACAGGGACTACAAGACTGCAAGACTCATTCCTGTATGCCCCTATAGCCTGTTCATTCCCTCTTTCCTGCATCTTGGATAGCGTTGCAGGGAATCTTACCAGTCTGTTTCAAAACCAGAGAGCAACCATAGGGAAGACATAAAGCCTAGTCTCTCTCTCTCTCTCTCTCTCTCTTACAGACCACATACTATGAATACTGTCCCCAAACAGGTTCAAGATTCTTCCCTTCCTTGAAAGGAAGTAGGAGACACTGTCAAGGCCATCAAAGAGAAACTGTACCTGCCTTAGGTGAGATCAGTAACCAAATAAATTTGGCTTTTGCACTACAATGAAATGGGGTTGGTTGCACATGGAAAACGTTTGTCCCAAACAGTGAAAAAGAAGTATGGAAGGTGAAATAAAGTGCAATCCTCTTTCAAATGCAAGGGATGCATATTTGAAATGTATTACTAAAAATGTATCACTGTTTCATGGAATAATAGAGCAAGGTGGTTGGAGGCACCTAAGGGAAGAATACAGAGACACATTTTTCAAAATGTTTGCAAAGCCAAGTGCTCTTGAGGAAAGAAACAACTATTTTGGGAGATGAAACCCAGAATAATCTTATTGTTCAGAGACAATTAGAATCAGAAGCATGGACCTTTCTCTCCCCTCATCTTTTATAAAAGAAAGGAAATAATTTAGGAATTAGATTTTGTGGGTTAGCTGTATAATAGCTGGGCTGTTGGTTTGTCAATAAAAGTTTAAAAAGTAAGACTATAATCCCATGCATACTTAATGGGGTGAAAGAGTCACTGAACTGAGTGGAATTTGCTTCTAAGCATTTATTATCTTATACACAGCGCCCTTCAATTAAGAACATTTTCAGGGTATTTCACAACATAATTTATAAAAACACAGCAACAAACAACAAAGCATTAATTAAAGCCAGCACTTAAAAAGTTGATGCTGATCTCAGGAGTTATGTTGGTACCTGATCCTGAAGTCAAATGCACAACATTTAGGAAAATTCATTTGTCCTTGTCAACCACAGCAAAATGCCCCTCTCAAGTCTCCTCTCTTTTCACCCAAACTTAAAATATTCATTCCACAGGGATGTCAAATGCTCTTCCCACAATTCTTTATTCTTTTCTATTTAGGAGTAAATCTGTGACATTTGGAATTGCAGCATTTCAACCCAACAGGAAATAAAGATTTTGCAAAACGTGTGAAAGCTTGTTTTGTAAAACATATTTTCATGTTTGTACTGACCCCAAGATGGTGGCATTTCCCGTCATTCACATTTATATTGGCTGGCCAAGAAAACATTAACTGTACCCTTGGTTTTGTTTTCTCAGATCGTTTGGCTTTATTTTGTCATTTCTCCTTTGCTGAAATGGCACTCTAACAGGGAAAACTGGGGGATGGGTTGGGGGAAGCATGCTTTTCTTCACAGCCTGGAAACGTGCAATCTACCAGACTGGGAGCGGCTTTCACACTGGGACTGTAGCCAGGAGCTCACAATGATTAACAGTCAATGATCCTTGGGGCAGGGCAACTATTTCCATCTCTGAGGCCACAGCTGACTAAGTAAAACAGCCATGCCGACTGGAATGAAATATTCTGAGAACAGTATAATGAAAGGATTAAAGAGAAAGGATCACAGGTACTGGGAAGTGGAGAGGTTCTCTTAGCCACAGGGCTCTTCTGGGTATATATAATATTTTGTTCATTTGGTTTGCATTTGGGGCAGGAATTCAGAAAGAAAGAGTCTCTCTCTCTCGCTTCCTTCCTCTCTCTGTTTCAGTAATAGAGAGCATACCTCAACTATAGGATCACTTTTTTCTCCAAAAATCTGACATAAAGAAATCCAAAAGGAGCCATTACTTAAGAATGAGCTGAAGCCTAAACTAGCTCATTTCTGCAAAAATCTAAGGCAGCCTTTCACTGGCACCTACAAATATTCTGGACCACAAAGCCCAGAATTCCAGCCATGCTGGCTGGGGCTGATGGGGGTTGAAGTCCAAAACATCTGAGGACACCAGGCATGAGAAGGCTAGTCTAAGGCCTGACCTAATTTTACCTCATAGCAATACTTCACTCTCCAAAACCATCTCATAGTCACCAAATTTCGCAAGTTACTTGGAAATGATGCATTGGTCCCATTTCTTTCAGAGATGTGAATAGCTCTTAAAGAGTTCTATGCATCCTTTGCTTCTGTTGCCCTGGATGAAATTTATTGACATTTACTGGCACGCAAATGCATTGGGAATTAATGCAGAAGGTGACCCAAAAGAGTAACATGAGCAGCCTGCTCAAGCTGTATCCCCAGTTTTGGCCAATGCTTAGGGTGGCCAGGCCCCCTACTTTACAGAGGAACATCTACTTGAAGGTGTCCTCAGTTTGATCAGCCGCCCAGTAAGGTGAGAGAGCAGGTGCTTAGATGTTGCCCTCAACAGTTAGCACCTGGACAACTCACTGGGCAGGAACACTTGGCAGTTGTTTTCACCACAGTGAGTTATAACATCTTTCTATTTAAATTATAGTAATATCTCTACACCCACATCTACACATACAAGTGTTATGCAAATTAGTATCCTCTTTCATCATCTTTTTTACTGACATATAAGTAGCAACCCTGCAACACTGCTTAGAACAGAGATGGATAATCTGAGGCCTTCTAGATGATTGGATTGCAATCCTTCACCACTGGCTATGCTGGCCAGGCCAGATGGGAACTGTAGGCCAACAATAAATTGAAAGCCACTTAGGAAATTGTCCTTTTCTCTCTGCCTACCCTAACTGGCAAACTGCTGTTTCTCACACATGCATTGCCCCCTCTTATCAAACCGGAGAGATAACTCATTTGAAAACACAAAGCAATTCGCAATACCAGGAGACCATTTATTAACCATTTGCTCCAGATGATGAAACCAACCAACCTGGAATAATAGCCATCAATCCTCTAAAAATAGGAATGGCTTGTCTAGCATATAAACCACTTTAACTGAACTAGCCATAGTTTGTTTAAGTTCAAGCAGGACACTTGTACCCAGGAAAACCATTTTGCAACAAAAAGGGATTATGTTTGGACCACAGTTCGCAAATTCTGTCTAGGATTGTTTCACATCAGCCTGTACACCATACCATGTTTACCTGATTGAAATAAATATATGAATGCAAAAGAAATTAGTAATACATTACTGTATCTATATAAGTGTTTTAACTGTGTAAAAAGGCATTTCAAATGAACAGGTCAGTTTTCCCACTTGAGTTTTTCCATAAAGTGGATTTAAAAAAGAGGAATGCATTGACAGAAAAAGGAGACAGGTTGAGTGGCAGAAAGGGTAAGTGGCAATGTGAATAACAGTCATGGAAAAGCAGCCCAATCAGGTGAACAACTGTCACTCTTCGAATGCTGGAATGTTTTGCTGATGCCGTCTTAATGTTTCGCCATGACAGCTAGCATCTTGCTTTTAAAAATAAATAAGAAGGAATAATTTGTGGCCTGACCCTCATTTGATTCACTCACAGGCCAATCTGAGCTGCTGAGCCAAGGCAGAAAACAAGGCTTCAGCAATGGCATAGCATTCCATCCTGGCACAGGAGCTTAACTGGGCAATGATGCAATCAGCGGTCACAGCACTGTATGGACAGGGAGGCGGGAGACCTGCATCTTTTGGAGATTTGGCTTACTGGCACACAGAGAGGGTGAAGCAGAGCTGGGCCAGTCCCATCTGAGTGGAAGAGAGAAGATACTGCATCCTGGGGAGAGTGGCAGCTTTCAATTTTCGGAGAGCCTTACAATGGCAACTATGGATTTGGTCTGCTATAGCCTAAGTGGATTTCTAACATGGTGTGCAACTATGCTTGCAATACTGGGCTATAAGGACCCATAGCCTTTAAGGCAGTATAAGGCATCTTCTTATGCTCCTCTGCTCTCCAGAGGTTATGTATTATGCTTTTTAGCATTTGGATGTTAATGGCTGGGGAGGGGGCATTATGAGTGGGAAGGTCTTTGGCTTTTGACTTCAAACAGATTTACTAAAGACGTGAAGGCTCTCCAACTAAGTAAAAAAAGGGGGGAGTGAGGGATTCCCCCTCCCGCACAAATACACTCACACTCATATACATAAGGACTTTGAAAGAAAGTTTCCAGCAGAAAAACTGGAAATTTTGATGGACACTGGATAAAAGTCCTATAAAAATTTTTTACTTTGGGGAGAAGTAACATGATTTTAGGACAAGGTTTTACTCACTGAAAATGAGCAGTATTACCACTTTTATATAAGATAGTCTAGATTATATAAGATAATCTAGAACATTAGAATTTCCATATACATTGTATACATATAACAATCCATTTTTTTCAATGCTGTGAATTTGATATCAAAATATGCTGCTAGCCCTTAATATTGTGACATTATGAGCTGTCCAAGTAATAGTTTCTTTGGTTTACTATAAAATGTATCATCTTCTTTCTCGACTTTTATCTTTTTTTCTGATTTTCAGAAAGCAAAACCTTAGATACATCATGTACATAGGAGCACAAAATGCAGAAGTTTGCAGCTCTAATTCTCTCTAGTTTGGAGAGTCTTCATAATTTTGCTTGTGCGGACATAGGCTGTAATTGTATCTGTGCTTCCTTTGGTGTAAGCTAAATTAAGTTACATATGAGATACTCATTTCAGTTCATTTTTGATCAGGATTTACCCTGTTCCCAGCTTCTGTACTGTGCACAGACTTGGGCATAAACTGTGGTCAAAGTCTAAGCCTGAATTGTGATTTCTGCCTACCCTGACCAGAAAGTGCTGGACATTTTGAAAAATGAGTATGAAAAAATGTGTACTTGTGGACAAATATACTTTAATCAATGGGAAATGAGTGCATATAGTTCAAATATAAACATAAATGTGTACATTTCAAAGATATGCACATTTAGAAAAATATGCATGGATTCTCATATAAAAGGAAAAAAGATGCTCATAACCTGACACAGATTCAAGCTGGAATGTGCTTCAAGATGCATTTCAGAAGACATTGGGGAACTTGAAATGTTGTTCATTTGCACATCCTTACGTTAAACAGGATGGGCTGGATCTAGACCAAGTCATGCTTAGAGTAGATCCACTGTGATCAGTGGGATGGCAAATTAAGTCCGATTAATGGCTCTGGAGTCAACCTAATATTGAGTAAATATGTACAGGACTGCTTCTGCATGAATATACTAAATAATACAAATCTATTAGCTACTCAAGTGATACATAATGATATTTTATAGCAACATAGTAAAATGTTTAGGATTGGTAGGAAAGCATGCAATTTCATTTTTGCGCAACATCTAACTTTGGGGTGGGAGGTGAGGTGGAAGAAATTCATTCCCCACTTTAACAGCTTAAGCATTTCCAGAAATCTTACACCTTTATGGATTTACTCTAGAGCAATGAAAAGTGAGTTGCCATCTACAGCATAGCCATGGGAGAAAGTGATAAACTGATCAATGAATGCTTCTGATAGTATGGCTGATCATTGCTTTGTCTATTTATAATTGGACTAAGGCCAGAGCCAATGCAAGACATGTACCTGTAATGTGCATACAAATTGTGAGTACAGGAATAAGAGAAGAAAGTATAATGTTTCAGAGTGGATAAAGCTTTCACATCAAAAGTTTCAATCTGTTGTCAAGGGCTTCTGGAGTTATGGACTCCTTCCATTAGCACAGGACTCAGAGGCTGTCTTTCTCTGTGTACTTAATTTCCATTCAGTGCTAGCTAAAAGTCAGATATTGGCACTGGTAGGGAAATAGAACTGTCATCACTGTCATATCCTGCTGTTTATAAGGTCATCTGCAACTTGCAACAAGCAGTGTGGGGCAGCAACACCAAGTGAAAACATACACACAGTCAAAGCAATACAGAAGGAATTGGAATAGGAGAACAAAATGCTCTGTCTGACTTTACAGAACTCCCCTAAATAAGTCCTTTTTATATGGAAAACCACATTCTCAACATATGCCTCCCCCACTTCCCCAAAAGCAGAACTTCAACATGGGCTGTTTTCAAAATTAAACATTGCTCTGAAAAATCTTGCAGACAAATGGTATGAGAGTATTTACCTGCTGCCCTTACTCTGGCTAGTCAGGGTCACTTGGCAAACTGAATTATACAAAGGGACTCAATTATATCAGTTTTGCCATCAGAACTAGATATCGTGAGTAGCAACGGTAGCCAGCCAATAAATATCCTCACCATTGCTCCTGCCACTATACTTGAAAGCAAGGTCTTGCTTGCTAAAGACCAGGGTGCTTTTCAGAAGCATGCTGAAGCCCTTCAAGGTTAATAGGGTGGAAGGAAGAGGAAAGGCTGTTGTGCTGAATTCAGGAATGTTCAGGAAGCAACAAGATACCTTGCTGCTTCCCCAGGGCTGCCAAGACCCAGTGTAGTATCAGTGAGAGTATCTTCCCTCCCTGGCACATTTTTTTAAATTTAGTGCTGGCAAGCACAGTCATGGAAGCTCGAACTAGTACACTATTATTATTATTATTATTATTATTATTATTATTATTATTATTATTACAACATTTCTATGCCGCCCCTTGCCGAAACCTCGGGGCGGCTTACAACATACAACTATAACTCTACCTAGCACAGTATAAATCAGCAGTAAGTCTATTGAGTGAGCAGGGCCAAACACCTGCCAAAGCCCACACTCCTGCTAATGGCCACTGTCATTTCCTGATGCTTTTCCTCCTCCTTTTAACTCTCATCATCTCCAAGAAGGGAGAGAACAAGAATAAAGGCCAAGAGGTGGCTCCACCCAGCCTGGAGTCCACTGAGAGCATCTTATTCAATGGCCAAAAAACCTGGAACCAGCCCTGAGTAGGTTAGCAATCCCAAATAAGGAGCCAATACTCAAGAGATCTCATTAGAGTTAAGGACTAGAACTCTTGACAAATTCCAAGCTCTAGCTACTCAGCTCCCATGATTAAGGATTTAGGTATACACAATTCTCCAATGTAACATGGCTGTAAGATGGACTCAGAATTTAACAGAAGTTTAAACAGGTAATAATATTTGCAGTGCTGCATGATATGGAACATGACTCACATTTATTCAGAATTCTCATTCCACTTTTGAATGTACCACAATTTGGGATGCATCCTCTCTTTGTCCTACTTAATACTAAATCCATTGAAAAGAAGCTAGACAAACAATGAATAGCACCCACTGGTCCACAAAGGGGAAAAAGACACTAAAGCATTTACAAACATTTTAAAAAATGTTTTACAATAGTAACTGCAACATAATAGCACAAGTAGTTGAGGGCATCTAAGAGCAAGCAACACACACATACTGGACTGGCACTCCCAAAATGTCGAAATAGAAAGAAACAGACATGAATATGGTTCATGAATAGAGATGTGAAGGACTAAAGGAAAAAAACAGAATTTTGTGGGGAAAGGAGTCTTTTCCTGAAAAAAAAAGAAAAAATGACTTTTTCAGAAAAATTGGGATCCCTCCCATTCCCCCCTGCCCCGGCCATCCCTTTTTCTCAAGCTATTAATTAATTGGAATCTTACACATTAGAGCAGCCATACCCAACCTGGTGTCTTCCACATTCCTGACCACCAGCCATGTTGGCTGGGAATGATGAGCACTTTAATCTAATGCATATGGAGGGCACCAGCGTGGAGACGGTTCTATTAGAAGACATGTTTTCAGCCTTTCTTTGAGGCATTCATTGCATTACTTTCTACCACGAGTGCTACAATGGCTAGGCCAAATTGATTTTCTGGGTACTTTCACAAATCGAATATCTCAAGCCCTTATACTCCAAATTCTTCCAGCATACAGAAACATTCTAGGATAGTGCTCCCAATCAGCTAATGTAAAGTACTGGTTAGAGCACTGGGTTAAGATCTGGGTTCTAGTCCTCTTTCAGACATGAAGTTCACTAACTCTGGGTCACTAACTGATACTCTACCTCATTGGGTCGTTGTGAGGATAGTGGAGGAATAATATAAGCCACACTGGATTCTTTCAAAGAGGAAAAAAGGTAAGCTATGAACAGAATAATAAAATAAAAGCTGAAAGTGAGGTAGCTTTTAAACATCAGTTAGCAAGTTCAGCATAAAGATTATTAATAAACATAATGACAAAAATGGCCCTCCTCATATCAGTGATTAGGCTGATGCAAAGCACTGGGTATGTGAGGAATCTGCTATGCTGAGGCTGTTGCATTTGTTGTGTGAACAACTGGAAGGCTGTTCTCTGCAGGGACCAGGGAGACCAACAACATTCACATTTGCTCAGAATTTGAAACTTACATACTTCAGCCCCTGAGTAAAAGAGCATTCATAGGGAATGTTGGCATGGCAAAAAAGGACAAGGAAGAAGCTACTGACAAACTGTGGAAGAAGAATGCTCTGTGTACAGCTTTATTTATTTAGAAAATTTCTATGCCGCCCTATTCGCCGAAGCCTCAGGGCGGCTCACAAAACATCAATTAAAATATAATACACTAAAAATATAAAATGAATTAACAATATAAAATATAAAATAGGGAAGTGCTTTCAAATAGGGAGTTCTCTTTCAACCCAAGAGAAATGGTTGAAAATGGTCAACAAGGTTGGATGACATTCTTGTTGCAAGCCAAATTTCCTCCCTATGACAATCACCAGCCCCAGGCCATTTCTCTTGAAAAAATGCTCTTTATTGTTTCCAATTGTACTTCAT
The DNA here is from genome assembly GCF_004798865.1 of Varanus komodoensis. NCBI lineage: Eukaryota > Metazoa > Chordata > Lepidosauria > Squamata > Varanidae > Varanus > Varanus komodoensis. Next base: position 1,263,763 of record NW_025335661.1, read on the forward strand.
CCAGATGAGCCTCTGAACATACACAAAGCAGTTTGTTGAACCCAATCCAGTGATTATTTCCCAAAACTGCCCTTATGAGCTCATTTGGGACTGACCCCTCTGGGAGGGGCAGTACGGAAGTGAGCACGCCTCTTTTTCATGTGCTTCCCATCCAGTTGAGCCTCTCACCTTTGTTGATGCCTGGCCATGGAAGCCAGCTTGGAGGGGAGGGGCTCATCTCTCTTTGAGGATTCAGCAGCTTACCCACCTCCCAGCAAGCTGTATCTCCATGCTGTTCTCAGGATCTGCCTGGTCTGCCTCCACATCTGCCCCTGAGCTAATTGTCTGCGCCTCATCCCCCTGTGGATACTGAGCAAAGTCCTGCTCCACAATCCCATCGAAACAGTCATCAACTGAATCTGAATCAGCAAAAGCAGGGCAACTAACATCACATGGGAATGCTTATCCAAGCCTGCCATCACACTTGCTTGAACAATTCTCAACTCTTACTCTGTTAAAGGTAAGCAAAGGCCAACTCCAGATTAAGGCACAGAAAGACTTGAGGTTGATACCTTTCTTTACATGAACACATGTGCCAGGAGTAGTACAGGTAGGCATAGTAAATTAGGAGAGTTATATAAGCTTACTTGGCAAATGGCAGGAACACAAAGGATAAGTTGCAGGGTGTGCTCTCAGACAGGAGCAAAGCACTCTAGGGACTGGCAGCTGAGCCATTTTCCGCCGTGAATGTGGTGAAGGAAATATTGCCACTGCAACACAAGCAATGACCCATGATACTTCACTGCATATGCACTCTTAACAGACGATAAGTGTCAGCAGCATACCAGTAAAGTTACCATTCCAACAGCAAATGGACCCATCTATCTAATGACAATCTAGTCGTGACACTACTACTGTTTGTAATGTTCATCTATTAGAAGATCTAAACATTAACGTAAAGTATGGCACAGTTTCCAAGACATTTGTTTCATCAGGTAGGGTTTGACCTAACCCGACAAATTTGCCAAGAAGGAAGTTATTCTGTTCAGCACAACTGCATGGCACAAACTGAAAACCTTTGCCAGGTTTGGGGCTGCAAAATGGACACGACTTGATATTTCTTTTGCCACCTTAAAGCATGATGAAAAGGTGTATTTTCTGTAAATTGCAAGGATGAAAAGTTCCGTGCAAAGGCAAAGTAATTTCTCTGTTATTACAGTATAATTAATTCCCTCCATTTGAAAAAGGTGCCACAATTAGGAACACAGCCAAATTCCCCTCTGAAGTGCTTCTTAGCTACTAATTAGCTTGACCCAACACCAGCTGTCTCTATACTTCTTCGATGCCAGATTCTCTTCTTACCCAAACTTACAGTGCAACAGTAAGATATAGTGTATGACCTGCTGTCAGTTTTTGTTCTGAAAAGGAGGGAAAATAATGCAGTTAGGTAAGGACATCAGAAGACTGACTGAGAAGCACGCAGATTGCACTTGGACTTTCAGCATTGCCGAGATGTCTTAAAACGCTTGGAAAGATGGAGCCTTTTCTGAGTAGAGATGCAGGAAAGTGCTCAGTCCTAATACTTGCAGGTCACTGGAGGAAGAGAAGCAGTAGAAGCAGCCCCTCACTTGGTAGGGGTGCTGTGAATGTGTAACGCCTGCAATTCTGGCATGCCATTACTAGTGATGCGAAAGAAATAACTTAAAAAATGCAATCAGGACAAGCTCTGCTGGGAAGGCCATTCGCTGGCAAATACTGCAACCCCTACAGACATTCTAGAAAAATGTTAGTATGGTGAATTATCTGGAATTCCAGAATACACAAAGGAGTCATGGAGAGAGAGAGATTGGACTGAGCCACATGGCGGAAGATCAAGGGCCTGTTCCAGTTCTTTCGTGGAGACAAACCATGTATGCATTTTCTGTAGACTTTTATCAAGCGTTCAGCTCCTCATAAACAAAAAGAAGTATCACTGAAATAGCTGAAAGTTCACACCTGCACTATGCTATGGAGATCTACTCAGAAGTAAGCTCCACTGACTTTAATTCAGGCTTACTACTAGTTACTATATAGGGTTTTCCACCAACAGAATGATCAAACAATAATTTCAGTCAGGTTCTCAAACTGAAATAGAGGTTCAAAGGAATTCAATTGTTTCACTAGGCCTCACCACTTGAAAATTTTCTAACTGATTCTATATGGCCTTTGCTCCCTTTCTGTACAGCCTTTGCTATGGTTGGCAGCTTCCTCTGACAAAAATCTTAAAAGTGAAAAATTATCAAGAGAATAAAATAGAAAAGCTCAAACAAGACTGACACAGATTGATGCCTCTGTATAGGTTTTCTTTCAATTAAAAGCTTGTGCAGAATATTTAAAATACAGGATTATATCCTGCTCAGAAAAAGAAGTTATTTTAGGAAGCAGTCATTTAAAAACTTAATGAAAATGTGCTGAGTCTCAAAATTCAGAAAGCTCTTGCTGTTCTGCATGGAAAGGCATCAACATATGACCAAGAAATGTTGCCAGAATTGGTCGTTTTATAAAATTAGTGCTGGGATTCTGTGGGATGCTATATATATAACTTTGACAAACAGCTTGCACAATCATTTTGTGGTTAATCATAGCTGTTTGCACTGCTCCTGTCAGAGAAATACTTACTGAAATATGTGTGCCAGAAGTCAAATGAACAAAGAGAAGCAGACCACATAATAAAACATTCTCTTCAAGTCATCAAACAGAAAAAGTCCAAGTTGTAGCATGATCAGTCCTTGGTAAAATCATGTGGTGAGTAATTACAGTGTCTCCGTTCATAATACCATGTAGTTACAGGGCTAGTCAGGGTTTCCACTTAAGGATATTGTTTTCAGAGAAGTTTATAGCTCAGCTGCAAAATTAAAATTAGCCTCCCATGAAACTTGTTAAAGACGGTCATACACTGCAAGAGCTTTCATTTCTGTTGGTGGTATATCAGTTTTTCCTTCAATGATTAAACTTTTAAAAAGGAATAATCAGTTCGTCCACTCTTCTCTAGCCATTAGGGGTACTTTCAGCTTGGTTATTTTTGCAGAGCTGCTTTGACTAATTCAGATAGGACACGTTATATAGCAATGCACAACCAATGCTGAGGGACAATGGGCGTTACTGAACTGCAGTATCTGAAAGCCACGCATCTCCCATGCTTGCCTGATGGAAACGGTGGATGCCGTTGGAAACGCTGCTATTTTCAAACAAGATGGATGTAAATGTATTGGAGCTAGAATATGGAAATAGAATATGTTGACAATCAATTCTGGAAATACGTCTGAAAATCTGGACAGAACATTTCTATATGTTTAACTTTAACAGACACCCAGTTCAAGGTAAACCTAGATAACATTTAATCCTCTGGAACTTAAAAATAATATGGCATATAGGGATGTCAAAAAAGAGGAGCTACTTACATATGTTATAAAGGAGTTCTTTGTTGAAAAAATATTGGATGAATAATCTACATATTCTAAGTCTTATGCATGGATATTGCACTTGCAATACTAGCATTGGAATAATCCTGAAGAAAGTTAATCAAGGATATCATGACTTGATCTCGCTTATGCTGATGGTACCACAGATTTATTTATAGAATTCCAAATTATGGGAGCACATTAATATTCTGGCTGTGTAAGCAAAGTAGGATGTGGCCACCATGTGAAAAATTACTATGTTAAATCAAGGGTACCTAATAAACAATTGTTTATATTTTAAAATAAATCATGCATATTAATACATTTTGGAGAGGATATAGACAAATATACAGCTTAGAAAACAATGGTAAAAGTAGAAAAAACTTTGCTCCGGTTGGCCCCTTCCAACTCTACTATTCTACAACTTAAGAGTGTCATAAATATAAATGGAATTTGATATAACTATCAATACAAAGAAAAATAATTAGCACTAGTATGTCTCTAGATGTTTGGATGGTTCTCCAGTGCACTGATGTAAGTGCTATAGTACTTTGCAGAGTGCTGATTTTCAGGGCAATGTTAATTTGAGCAGGTTTCAAGCCTTTTAGCCATGAAAATGGTTAATCCACTTCTTAGAGTGCTCCCAAATTGCAATGCTGTCTGCTATAGTTCCACATGTCACATCTGGTACAGCTCTCTCCTGTTCTGGAAGGGCCCTTGCAACCTTGGAACCACCCCAGTAAGATTTAATGAAGTCATGGAAGGTCTTACAAGTTTCATTGCTGATCAAGACAGAAATGCTAAAATGCTAAACTTTATAGAACCAAAGAGTGCAACAATTCCAAGGCAAAAAAGAACATAGTGGTACCTCACGAATGCCTCAGTTTACGACCAAATCAGGTCGCGAACAAAAATTTCATAAACATTTTTACTTAGGTTGCAAACTCTGCATTGGGTGGTGGCTGCGATTGCGGCCATCTTCCCTCACCCCCGAGTAGGGAGATGGCTGCGATCGTGCTGGGGGTGGGGGGAGATGGCCGAGATCGCGCCCGTCTTTCCTGCAAGAGCACATCCACAATCTCGGCCATCTCCCACCCCAGCAAGATCGTGCCAGTCTCCCCACCGAGCATGCCCACGCTCATGCCTGCCTCCTCCCCACCAGAGTGCCCACGTTCACACCCATCTCCCCACCGCCAGTGCGCCAGGATGACGGGTGCATGCAGGGATGGTGGGAGTGTGCAGGGATGACAGACATGATCGCAGTCGTGCTGGGGGGCAGGGAGATGGCCACGCTTGTGCTCGGGGTGGTGGGGGGAATGGCCACAATCTTTGTTGTTCTTTGTCACTTTGCTTTACATTTTTATGATTAAAAAAATAGTTACAGAACAGATTAACCTTATTTACACTGAACCTTATGGGAAAATTTAACTTGGCTCA